>NC_053498.1:20265403-20395403 GCF_905171775.1 Rana temporaria | reverse complement strand
GCTCATCCCAGAACCCTGCACTCTGTATGCAGCTCACCCCAGAACCCTGCACTCTGTATGCAGCTCACCCCAGAACCCTGCACTCTGTATGCAGCTCACCCCAGAACCCTGCACTCTGTATGCAGCTCACCCCAGAACCCTGCACTCTGTATGCAGCTCACCCCAGAACCCTGCACTCTGTATGCAGCTCACCCCAGAACCCTGCACTCTGTATGCAGCTCACCCCAGAACCCTGCACTCTGTATGCAGCTCACCCCAGAACCCTGCACTCTGTATGCAGCTCACCCCAGAATCCTGCACTCTGTACGTAGCTCATCCCAGAACCCTGCACTCTGTACGTAGCTCATCCCAGAACCCTGCAGTCTGTATGCAGCTCATCCCAGAACCCTGCACTCTATATGCAGCTTATTCCAGAACCCTGCACTCTGTACGTAGCTCATCCCAGAACCCTGCACTCTGTACGTAGCTCATCCCAGAACCCTGCACTCTGTATGCAGCTCATCCCAGAACCCTGCACTCTTTATGCAGCTCATCCCAGAACTCTGTACGTAGCTCATCCCAGAACCCTGCACTCTGTACGCAGCTCATCCCAGAACCCTGCACTCTGTACGCAGCTCATCCCAGAACCCTGCACTCTGTACGCAGCTCATCCCAGAACCCTGCACTCTGTACGCAGCTCATCCCAGAACCCTGCACTCTGTACGTAGCTCATGCCAGAACCCTGCACGCAGCTCATCCCAGCACCCTGCACTCTGTATGCAGCTCATCCCAGCACCCTGCACTCTGTATGCAGCTCATGCCAGAACCCTGCACTCTGTACGCAGCTCATGCCAGAACCCTGCACTCTGTACGTAGCTCATGCCAGAACCCTGCACTCTGTACGGCCCCTTCCTGTTCCAACATGACCAGTTTATAAAGTCATGGATGAGCGATTTTTGGGTGGAGGAACTTGACTGGTCTGCACAGAGTTCTTACCTCACCCTGATAGAACACCTTTGGGATGAATTGGAGTGGAGACTGCAGTCCAGGCCTTCTCGTCCACATCAGAGCCTGACCTCACAAATGCGCTTCTGGAAGAATTGTCAAACATTCCCATAGACACACTCCTAAACCTTGTGGACGGCCTTCCCAGAAGAGATGAAGCTGTTATAGCTGCAAAGGGTGGGCCAACTCAATATTGAACCCTACGGACTAAGACTGGGATGTAAAGGAAGGTGTCCCAATACTTTTGACAATATAGCGTATGTGTGGCCATGTTTTGCAATGCGGAGTCCGGTGCGTTTCTGTTCACCGATTCAGGTGCAAATTTTTGCTTGAATTTGCACCTGAACTGAACCCAAAAACGCACAGGGCGCTTTTGGAAACCACACAGCGGCCACCCTGGACATGTGTGAACCGGTTCCATCAAAATTCGCACATATATGAGGGTTCCAATAGGCAGTGAGATGTTGGCATGATTGGCATGTATTTTAACAGGGACCGGCCAAGCCGGTGAGGGATACAAATGCGCACCCTCGCGCCTCCTCTCGCCAGGCCCAGCCGCTGGTGGTCAGAACGGTAAATAATTGTACGCTGACCACCCCTGACCTGTACAGTCTTCTCTGGAGCGGGCCAATCTCAGGGGACTTGATTGCCCAAGATGGATTTTCCCTCCAGGCGGTTGTTGTTCTCCGAAGATACGGCCGATTTTGGCGCCGGCGTGTTTTTTAATTATGCCACATAATTATCACCGGTTATAATGTGACGGATATATAAGTAATAAACGGGTTGTTTATCAAAGTATTGCTGGAGGAGAAGGGAAAAAAAAAAAAAAGACCGTAATAGGTTCATGCATCCAATAACACCATCATAGGGGGATGGGCGGCGCTCTGCATACAAAGTAAACTTTGTTTCTTTTTAGGAAGGTCTGTTACTTATTGTATTAAGAACTGTATAGCACTTTATCCATTCATTTTAATGGCACCTAAAAACGCAGCGCGGTTCTGCCGCGATCGCGGCATGTTTTTCGCCTGAAAAAAGCTCTGAATCCTTTTTTGAGCGACAAGCTTCATGTGATGCATTTTCCTGCGTTTGCGGCGCAGTTTATCCCGCCACAATAGTGGCAGAACTGCACCGTGTTTTTAGGTGCCATCAAAATAAATGGCATCTAAAATGCGCATTGTGCGATTTTTGTTTTAAAACGCCAAGGTGTGACTGCAGCCTCATGGACTTGGAAACTCAGCGGACATGCATCAAAAACACACTGATTGTATTTTTGATGCGTTTTTGCTGGTTTCTCCCACAAAATGCATTCAAAACATATTAAAAACATGTCAAAACACATGTTAAAAAAAAGCAAAACGCACTGGGGTCAACTGCAAGCCCTCTGCCCCCCCTAGTGACGCCACTGACTGCAACCTGCACAGATGTGAACCAGGCCTTAAAGCTGAACTTTGGGCACTTTTAAATAAATTCCTCAATAGCCTCAAAGGTCATTACTCAGCTTTGTACGCAACCAAACAGGACCGATCCTAGGCAGGGTGCACCCAGGCGCCGCAGAGGTGGGGGCGCCGAAGCTCCAAAGTGCTCCCCTCCCTCCTCCTTGTCTGTGTCCAGAGGCGGAGCACATGTAGCGGGTGCTGCGGTTCCCCATCCCGCTTGCTCTCTCCGCTGGCAACTGACAAGAGCGCATACCTCCCGCTGTCCCCGGAATCCGGGCTGGGTACCACAGCGGAGCCTAGTACCGTAACACATTCCGGTACTAGGCTCCACTAATTAATTATGTCCGGTGTGCATGGAGCAGTCTCCTGTCTGCCCCAACCCTCTGCGTGTGTCGGCTCTTTTCCTATAGGCGGTGTGATGAGTGGCTTCTGGGTTGGCTGGAGCTGCTGCCAATCATCCTGTACACTCCCAGAAATGCTCTCCGAGTGCCACCCTCCAAGTAACCAAAGATGCCACGTATGACCCGCCCCCCTGTAATGTGCTTTTGCTCCCAGCGCGCCCGAGCTACATGGATCTATTGGACAAGTACTGATCTATGGGGACACCTGATGTGTGGGGCTCTGATGGGGACACCTGCTTGGGGGGCTCTGATGGGGGACACCTGCTTGGGGGGCTCTGATGGGGGACACCTGCTGGGGGGCTCTGATGGGGGACACCTGCTGGGGGGCTCTGATGGGGGACACCTGCTGGGGGGCTCTGATGGGGGACACCTGCTGGGGGGACTCTGATGGGGGACACCTGCTGTGGGGGGCTCTGATGGGGGACACCTGCTGGGGGGCTCTGATGGGGGACACTAATGAAGACTTCTTAGGGGAGCATCTCTGTGTTTGAGTCGTAGCCATAGAAACATTTGTAAAGGGGAGGAGTTAGTAAGATGACCACGCCCATGTGGGGGGGGCGCCAGAAATATTTCTGCACCCAGGCGTCTGTGACCCTAGGATCGGCCCTGCAACCAAATGCCTATTCAAACCCAGATATCATCTTGTAGATGTAGCAGTGACATCCTTGATGTGCTGTACATAGCCTGTGCAGTGAGCAGAGCTGTGGGAGGGGCCCAGCAGGCTCCACCCTCTACAGGCTGCCTGCAGAAAATGACAGGAGGGGGCGGCGACAAGACCAGTCACCCTGCACAAGGAGAGAGAGCAGCAGTGACTGGTCTTGGAGGAAGCTCCTGAATGCATCTGGAGAGAAATACACAAAGTAAATCAAAGCATCTAGAGAATATTTGCTTATCGCAGTTCAGCCTTAACCTGTCCCCGCTGCCTGTGCACGTATATGTGGCTGTTACTGTATATATGCGTCCATAGAAAGAGATTTTCGGAGGGCTTATTGCGTGTTCTCAGTACAGTAACTAAAATGAAAATCAGATTGGTTACTATGTATGTTACATCAGAGGTCCCCTCTTTCACATTACAGGTCCCTCCCCTCTTTCACATCAGAGGTCCTCTCTTTCACATCAGAGGTCCCCTCTTTCACATGAGAGGTCCCCTCTTTCACATGAGATGTCCCCTCTTTCACATGAGAGGTCCCCTCTTTCACATAAGAGGTCCCCTCTTTCACATGAGAGGTCCCCTCTTTCACATTAGAGGTCCTCTCTTTCACATTAGAGGTCCTCTCTTTCACATTAGAGGTCCTCTCTTTCACATTAGAGGTCCCCTCTTTCACATTAGAGGTCCCCTCTTTCACATTAGAGGTCCCCTCTTTCACATTAGAGGTCCCCTCTTTCACATTAGAGGTCCCCTCTTTCACATTAGAGGTCCCCTCTTTCACATTAGAGGTCCCCTCTTTCACATTAGAGGTCCCCTCTTTCACATTAGAGGTCCCCTCTTTCACATTAGAGGTCCCCTCTTTCACATTAGAGGTCCCCTCTTTCACATCACAGGTCCCCTTTTACATCACAGGTCCCCCTTTTACATCACAGGTTCTCCCCTTCTACATCACAGGCCCCCCTTTTACATCACAGGCCCCCCTTTTACATCACAGGCCCCCCTTTTACATCACAGGCCCCCTTTTACATCACAGGCCCCCTTTTACATCACAGGTCCCCCTTTTACATCACAGATCCCCCCTTTATATCATAGGTCCCCCCTTTATATCATAGGTCCCCCCTTCACATCACAGGCCCCCCTTTTACATCACAGGCCCCCCTTTTACATCACAGGCCCCCTTTTACATCACAGATCCCCCCTTTATATCATAGGTCCCCCCTTTATATCATAGGTCCCCCCTTTATATCATAGGTCCCCCCTTCACATCACAGGTCCCCCGGTGATCTGGCCAGTAACACACCTATATTGGGGCGCCCCCCCCCCCTGGATGAAGGAGTATAGGGAGCACATTTGGACAGCAGCATAATTAATCTTGGGGGAGGGGAGTGTTGCATAGACCTGCAGATTTGGATACACTAACAAACTGAAGCCAAGCTCCAGCTCACCTTTTATATTCAGATACAGCAATTGTTTTTTATTGTTTTTTGGGGGGTGATAAAGGATTTACTTGGATAAATGGTTTGTCTCAACTGATACATGTGCAGGACAGCTTTTTCTTTTGAGAAGCAGCAGGCGTACTAGCCAGATGAAAACAATGGAAAGCAAGACAAAAAAAAAGAAAACCAATGCAGCCATCACATCTAAGAATTTGTAAGCAGCAATGTAAGCAATGTTGACTTTTTGGGTTTAAAGAGGGGTTCCACCTGCAATTTTTGTTGAATTTTTTTTTAAAGTCAGCTGCTGACTTTTAATAAGGACACTTGCCTGTCCTAGGCGCCCACAATGTCGCCCCCCCCCCCCCCGAGGCCGATCCCTCGATCGTGGCAGGTCCCGGCGCCGCCATCCTCACTAAGGGAAACCGGCAGTGGAGCCTTGTGGCTTCACTGCCCGTTTACTACTGCGCATGCGCGAGTCTCGCGCCACTGTATGAATGGGCGGCTGCTCTCTGGGATACACACAGTTCCCAGAAGGCAGCACGCCCCATTCCCCAGAAGACATCGCGAGGATGAAGACCAGCCGCGGACTTGGAAGAGGCAGATTAAGAAGATCCGCCTAGCAACCGCAATTTCTGGTAAGTAAAAATTATTTTTTTTTTTCAAATTTTTTTGCAGCATTTTGGTGTTGTTATTTTTTTTGTTGGGTGGACCTCCACTTTAATATCGCTTTCATTTTCTCCTGCAGTTATAATTTTGGCCTAGAGGTGGTGCTGATGCAATTGCGTTCTTGTGTATCAGATATGTCATTTGTTTTGACTACAGCAGCTGCCATAAAGTAAATGCGTATTTGAATAAATGGAAATAGGCGGGTCACCTGGGTTCAGGCTGGTCAGCGCACAATAGCTGTAATTTAATTTCCCGTAGGATGGACGCACCTGTCTTAAAGCATATATTTACTTTACAGACAAATGTGGTGAAGTGGTGTGCTCACTAATGTATGTCCCTGTTCATCCTGTCCTGAAAACATGTTTTTTCTGTATGGATTGGATCATTGATATAATGCAGTCGCAGGAAAATTACAGCAATCACCGCCATTCTTGCGTTTTAAAAATGATGTAAAAGTTGTGCATTCAGTCTGGAGCCATTGTCTGTCCTGATGTGGTCACAGCAAACCTTTTATCAATTCTACACAATACATACCAAGACTATCTTATCAACGGCTCCTCTCCTGAACTGAAATGGCATCCTCTGATTTCACTGCACACTGTGAGCGTCTCACAATCTATTTATATTTAATATTTTATTCCATCTTTTCATGTGACAACCCTGAAGAAATGACACGTTGCTACATTGGACATTTTCACTTAGGGGTGTACTCACTTTTGTTGCCAGTGGTTTAGACATTAACCACTTAAGACCCGGACCTTTATGCAGGTAAAGGACCCGGCCAGTTTTTGCGATTGGGCACTGCGTCACTTTAACTGACAATTGCGCGGTCGTGCGACGTGGCTCCCAAACAAAATTGGCGTCCTTTTTTTCCCACAAATAGAGCTTTCTTTTGGTGGTATTTGATCACCTCTGCGGTTTTTATTTTTTGCACTATAAACAAAAATAGAGCGACAATTTTGAAAAAAAATCTATATTTTTTAGTTTTTGCTATAATAAATATCCCCCAAAAAAGATAAAAAAAACGTTTTTTTTTTTCTCAGTTAAGGCCGATACGTATTTATCTACCTATTTTTGGTAAAACATATTGCAATAAGCGTTTATCGATTGGTTTGCGCAAAATTTATAGCGTTTACAAAATAGGAGATAGTTTTATTGCATTTTTATTAATATTTTTTTTTTACTACTAATGACTGCGACATTATGGCGGACACTTCGGACAATTTTGACACATTTTTGGGACCATTGTCATTTTCACAGCAAAAAATGCTATAAAAATGCATTGTTTACTGTGAAAATGACAATTTCAGTTTAGGAATTAACCACTAGGGGCTGCTGAAGGGGTTAAGTGTGACCTCATATGTGTTTCTAACTGTAGGGGGGCGGGGCTGGACGTGTGACGTCATTGATCGTGTTTCCTTATAACCAGGAACACACGATCAATGACACTGCCACAACGAAGAACAGGGAAGCTGTGTTTACACACACCTCTCCCCATTCTTCAGCTCCGGAGGACCGATCGCGGGACACCGGCGGCGATCGGGTCCGCGGATCCCGCGGGCGGGGTCACAGAGCTTCAGGCCAGGTGGCGTGCATGCGCGACCCCACGGCTGGGCTTAAAGGGCCACGTACAGGTACGTGGATGTGCCCAGCCATGCCATTCTGCCGACGTATATCGGCGTGAAGGGGTCCTTAAGTGGTTAATGGCTGTGTGTTGTGTTATTTTGAGGGGACAGCAAATGTACACTGTTATACAAGCTGTACACTCACTACACAACATTGTAGCAAAGTGTAATTTCTTCAGTGTTGTCACATGAAAACATAGAATAAAATATTTACACAAATGTGAGGAGTGTACTTACTTTTGTGAGATACTATGTGTGTGTATATGTATATATATAAAGCAGTGGTAGGTAATGCCTAACTGTCTCAAACATGCTTGGGACAAACATAGATCTACAGTAGATAAAAAATTATAAGAAAATGATATAGATTTATAGAGATAGATCTAGATCAAAAAAGAAAAGAAAAAAATAATAATTAATATATATATATATATATATATATATATATATATATATATATATATATATATATATATATATATATATATATATATATATTTATATTGTTTTCTTATAATTAATATATATATATATATATATATTTTTTTTTTATCTACTGTAGATCTAAGTTTGTGCCAAGCATGTTTGTGGCTCTGCATTTCTATATAAGTACCTAAATAATAATAATAATTTCCTACCGCTGGCCATTACCTACCACTGCTTTGCAGGAAGTCCTTTCCACCATCTATAGAGTAGCACAGAGGCCCAGTAATGACATTAATGGGTCTAAAATAAGATTTGTAATGTAAAACAGAAATGCCTCGTTTACAAATGTCAGTAGCATCTAGATGAGGGAGATAGGTAGAAAGCAGGGAAGGCAAAATGACAACTATAGACAAATTCTGTATTTTGGATACAGTAAGGGAGGTATGGTCGGAGATTGGTCACCCTACATCTGTGATCATTGGAAGAGAGACCCCAATACACTACTGATCAGTGGGAGATTGAATATAATACATTGGTGATCATTGGAAGAGGGACCCCCATACACTGGGGGTCAGTGGGAGATTAGCCATAATACATCGGTGATCGTTGGAAGAGGGACCCCATTACACTGGGGGTCAGTGGGAGATTAGCCACCCTACATCTGTGATCATTGGAAGAGGGACCACATTACACTGGGGGTCAGTGGGAGATTAGCCATAATACATCGGTGATCGTTGGAAGAGGGACCCCATTACACTGGGGGTCAGTGGGAGATTAGCCATAATACATCGGTGATCATTGGAAGAGGGACCCCATTACACTGGGGGTCAGTGGTAGATTAGCCATAATACATGGGTGATCATTTGAAGAGGGACCACATTACACTGGGGGTCAGTGGGAGATTAGCCACCATACATCTGTGATCGTTGGAAGAGGGACCCCATTACACTGGTAGTCAGTGGGAGATTAGCCATAATACATCGGTGATCGTTGGAAGAGGGACCCTATTACACTGGGGGTCAGTGGGAGATTAGCCATAATACATCAGTGATCGTTGGAAGAGGGACCCCATTACACTGGGGGTCAGTGGGAGATTAGCCATAATACATCAGTGATCATTGGAAGAGGGGACCCCATTACACTGGGGGTCAGTGGGAGATTGACCATCCTACATCGGTGATCATTGGAAGAGGGGACCCCATTACACTGGGGGTCAGTGGGAGATTAGCCATAATACATCAGTGATCATTGGAAGAGGGACCCCATTACACTGGGGGTCAGTGGGAGAATAGCCATAATACATCGGTGAATATTGGAAGAGGGACCCCATTACACTGGGGGTCAGTGGGAGAATAGCCATAATACATCGGTGAATATTGGAAGAGGGACCCCATTACACTGGGGGTCAGTGGGAGATTAGCCATAATACATCAGTGATCATTGGAAGAGGGACCCCATTACACTGGGGGTCAGTGGGAGATTAGCCATAATACATCGGTGATCATTGGAAGAGGGACCCCATTACACTGGGGGTCAGTGGGAGATTAGCCATAATACATCAGTGATCATTGGAAGAGGGACCCCATTACACTGGGGGTCAGTGGGAGATTAGCCATAATACATCGGTGATCGTTGGAAGAGGGACCACATTACACTGGGGGTCAGTGGGAGATTAGCCATAATACATCGGTGATCGTTGGAAGAGGGACCCTATTACACTGGGGGTCAGTGGGAGATTAGCCATAATACATCGGTGATCGTTGGAAGAGGGGCCCCATTACACTGGGGGTCAGTGGGAGATTAGCCATAATACATCAGTGATCATTGGAAGAGGGACCCCATTACACTGGGGGTCAGTGGGAGATTAGCCACCCTACATCTGTGATCATTGGAAGAGGGACCCCATTACACTGGGGGTCAGTGGGAGATTAGCCATAATACATCAGTGATCATTGGAAGAGGGACCCCATTACACTGGGGGTCAGTGGGAGATTAGCCATAATACATCGGTGATCGTTGGAAGAGGGACCACATTACACTGGTGGTCAGTGGGAGATTAGCCATAATACATCGGTGATCGTTGGAAGAGGGGCCCCATTACACTGGGGGTCAGTGGGAGATTAGCCATAATACATCAGTGATCGTTGGAAGAGGGGCCCCATTACACTGGGGGTCAGTGGGAGATTAGCCATAATACATCGGTGATCGTTGGAAGAGGGACCACATTACACTGGGGGTCAGTGGGAGATTAGCCACCATACATCTGTGATCGTTGGAAGAGGGACCCCATTACACTGGTAGTCAGTGGGAGATTAGCCATAATACATCGGTGATCGTTGGAAGAGGGACCCCATTACACTGGGGGTCAGTGGGAGATTAGCCATAATACATCGGTGATCATTGGAAGAGGGACCCCATTACACTGGGGGTCAGTGGGAGATTAGCCATAATACATCGGTGATCATTGGAAGAGGGACCCCATTACACTGGGGGTCAGTGGGAGATTAGCCATAATACATCGGTGATCATTGGAAGAGGGACCCCATTACACTGGGGGTCAGTGGGAGATTAGCCATAATACATCTGTGATCATTGGAAGAGGGACCCCATTACACTGGGGGTCAGTGGGAGATTAGCCATAATACATCGGTGATCATTGGAAGAGGGACCCCATTACACTGGTGGTCAGTGGGAGATTAGCCATAATACATCAGTGATCATTGGAAGAGGGACCCCATTACACTGGGGGTCAGTGGGAGAATAGCCATAATACATCGGTGATCGTTGGAAGAGGGACCCCATTACACTGGGGGTCAGTGGGAGATTAGCCATAATACATCGGTGATCGTTGGAAGAGGGACCCCATTACACTGGGGGTCAGTGGGAGAATAGCCATAATACATCGGTGATCGTTGGAAGAGGGACCACATTACACTGGGGGTCAGTGGGAGATTAGCCATAATACATCGGTGATCATTGGAAGAGGGGCCCCATTACACTGGGGGTCAGTGGGAGATTAGCCATAATACATCGGTGATCGTTGGAAGAGGGACCCCATTACACTGGGGGTCAGTGGGAGATTGGCCACCCTACATCAGTGATTATTGGAAAACGAACCCCATTACATTGGCCACCCTACATCAGTGATCATTGGAAGAGGGACCCCATTACACTGGGGGTCAGTGGGAGATTAGCCATAATACATCGGTGATCATTGGAAGAGGGACCCCATTACACTGGGGGTCAGTGGGAGATTAGCCATAATACATCGGTGATCATTTGAAGAGGGACCCCATTACACTGGTGGTCAGTGGGAGATTGACCATCCTACATCGGTAGTCATTGGAAGAGGGGCCCCCATTACACTGGTGGTCAATGGGAGATTAGCCATAATACATCGGTGCTCATTGGAAGAGGGACCCCAATACACTACTGATCAGTGAGAGATTGAATATAATACATGGGTGATCATTGGAAGAGGGACCACATTACACTGGTGGTCAATGTCCCCCTTACAGATGGGTGACCATTGGTGTCAGTGAGAACTTATCTGAGAGGTAGAAATTAATCATTTTTCAAACTCCTAACAAGCTCTGGAGGAACTTTGGTTTAGAAAGACTGCCTTAGATGGTTTTAATTTGCAAACCTCCCAGTACATCTCAATCTGCACTTCGGGTTGCTGATAATAAAGCAGGACTAAACTCCCAAAAGTTCTGATTTAACACATCCTCCAATTCCAGCCCTGACCTGAATTGCAGATTTTGTATTATATTTTAAACAGTTTTAATTTTTTAGCCCCGCCCCCCCCAGGGCGACTTGGTCTTGTGTTTTGGATCATTGTCATGTTGGAATGTCCAAGTACATCCCATGCAAAAAGAAGCTATAAAATGGAAATAGGATGGTAAAGAGAATGGAAAGAAATCTATGGTAATTGTTTTGTATATATTACCTGATTCAAAAAAGAAGCAATAAGACCCCTTTCACACTGGAGCGTATTGCAGGCGCTCAGGGGTCAAGTCCCGGGAACCAAAAAAAAAAAAATGATACGCTCATATGCATAATTACTAAACCCACATGTTTTTTTTTTCTTCCGATCCACTGTACCTTAGTAATCCTTTATGTTACTGGCCGTTTCCTGTATATGGATTCATCGGGTAGTGTGCGGGTATTCCGTCACTTCCTCGATGCCGCAATGTCTCCTGGGAGCTTTTGTCATTGTTCCCAGGAGACATTGCGGCATCGAGGAAGTGACGGAATACCCGCACACTACCCGATGAATCCATATACAGGAAGCGGCCAGTAACATAAAGGATTACTAAGGTTCGCCTGCCCCTGACAGTGACTCGAGCTGGGCATCGCCGCTTAGTGAAAGATTGGCGGCTCGGCTGCTCTAGTCCTGCAAAGGGAACTGCGTTCCTGCTGTGAAAAAAGTGCAGGAACTCCGTACCCACGCGTTCCCTCAGGACTTGAGCCCTGCAGGCGCTATAATATTAAAAATAGCGCCTGCAAACCGCCCTTAAGAAGCTGCTCAATTGTCTCCAGTGTGAAAGCCCTCGGGCTTTCACACTGGAGCATTGCGCCAGCAGGACGGTAAAAAAAGTGTAAAAAAAAAGTCCTGCTAGCCGCATCTTTGGAGCGGAGAAGGAGCGGTGTGTTTACCGCTCTTTCACCGCTGCTGCCCATTGAAATCAATGGGACAGCGCAGCTACACCGCTGGCAATGCGCTGCTGTAGCAGCGCATTGCGGGCGGTTTTAACCTCTGGTAAAAATAGCGGAGTTTTACCGCCGACGCTATGAGCGGCTCAGTGTGAAAGGACTCTTAGATGGAAATGGGATGGTAAAGAAAGAAAACGGAAAGAAAGCTATGGTCATTGTTTCTATGGTAAATCTTTATTTTTTGCTCTCCTCATTAGATGTCATTAGATATACTGTGTAAACTGTACAAGATGTTTATCCTAGTATCCATAAGTTATATGCCCAGCCATATGGGTGCTTTAAGACCTTATTGTTTACTGCCACAATCATGGGCATCCGCTGAGATTTTTTTAGAGGGGGGTGCTTCGGCAGCGGCGATATACAGTCGCATTTTACCCTTTCTTCGACCGCTAGCGGGGGTTAAAAGCGCCCCCCCCACGTTAAAATGTAAAAACACCCCACTGTGCCCCCTGCATCTTTAAATATCTCTTTGTCACTACTCTGTACCCCCTCTCCACAACTGCACCTCTGGACCCCTTTACATTACACAGCACCCCACAGCTCTGGACCCCTTTACATTACACAGCACCCTGCATCACTGGCCCCCTTTACATTACACAGCACCCTGCATCACTGGCCCCCTTTACATTACACAGCACCCTGCACCACTGGACCCCTTTACATTACACAGCACCCTGCATCACTGGCCCCCTTTACATTACACAGAACCCTGCATCACTGGCCCCTTTACATTACACAGCACCCTGCATCACTGGCCCCTTTACATTACACAGCACCCTGCATCACTGGCCCCTTTACATTACACAGCACCCTGCACCACTGGACCCCTTTACATTACACAGCACCCTGCATCACTGGACCCCTTTACATTACACAGCACCCTGCATCACTGGCCCCCTTTACATTACACAGCACCCTGCACCACTGGACCCCTTTACATTACACAGCACCCTGCATCACTGGCCCCTTTACATTACACAGCACCTTGCATCACTGGCCCCCTTTACATATTACACAGCACCCTGCACCACTGGACCCCTTTACATTACACAGCACCCTGCACCACTGGACCCCTTTACATTACACAGCACCCTGCATCACTGGACCCCTTTACATTACACAGCACCCTGCATCACTGGACCCCTTTTCATTTCACAGCACCCCTTTCCCTTGACTGAAACACTACACTATATTGACAGTATTTTTATTTCAGGTCTAAAAGAGGAACCTTTTGGAATGAGGGACAACTGGATTTGATTCCAGAAGAGGGACAGGCACTCTAAATAAGGGACAACTAGAGGAGAGGGAAACGCGGCAGTCACTGCTTAAATCGGCCCCAGGGCCAGTTCGGCCATGCTCCTGGCTCTCCCTGGCGATTCCAGGGGGGGGCAAACGACCCCCCTTGCCCTATGGAGCGGACGCCCATGGCCACAATGCTTTCATGTTGGTGTGTACGTAACCCTCCTATTTTGGTTATTCCAGAGTGGAACAACCAAAAGAGCAGGGTTACGTACACAGTGGTACACACCAACATGGGAGCATCGTGTGGCAGTAAACAACGAGATCTTAAAGCACCCATATGGCTGGGCATATAATGGATAAGGGATAAACATCTTGTACAGTGGACACAGTATATCTACCCGTGGCGGTGCATCCATAGAGGGAACGCCGCCCCCTCTCTCTCCTGCACCGCCACTGATCAACAATACATAGATTCATGCATTGCATGAATCCATGTATTGTCGCTGCCGCCCACTATTCAGATGGCCGGCCCCCTGGTGAGCGCCGGCCATCTGAATAATGGCAGCTGGTTGGCTTTGGAAGTGCCTATCGGAGCCAGCAGCTCATGGGCACAATGGTGACAATTGATGGGCACAGTGGCGACAATTGATGGGCACAGTGGTGACAATTGATGGCATGGCATAGTGGCTGCATTTGATGGCACAGTGGCTGTGTTTGGCATGGCACAGTGGTGACAATTGATGGGCACAGTGGCGACAATTGATGGCACAGTGGTGACAATTGATGGCACAGTGACTGCGTTTGATGGCATGGCACAGTGGTGACAATGGGCATAGTGAGTGGTGGCAATTGATGGCGCAGTGGCTGCATTTGATGGCATGGCACAGTATGGGTGAACTTACACTGTATTGCTATGCTGTGTTTCTTGTAGGCTTTGCGTGCGTGCATGGGGGGGGGCCTCCATGTGCATTTTGCTTGGGGCCCCCAAATTCGTTCAAACGGCTATGAGAAGAGGACCACGATGGTGGCACTTGAACAAAGAACATTTCAGCAGGTCAATGTTTAATTATTGTGTGGGTGAGTATATGCTTTGAAGAGAACACCACAGTACAAGTATGTGGGGGGGGGGGGGGGGGGAGAAACATAGCAGGTGGCAGGAGTTTATTTCTGCTTTAATGAATCACACGCTTCATTGATTTCATGCACATCCAAATAGCACAAAAAATCATGGCAGCCATAATGAACCACCCAAAGCCCAGGATGGCATATCCAATCTCACTGTACTGCTCTGGCTCCGGTGTAACCGTTACGTCCGGAAATTTTACATTAAAGCGCCCGGTCAGCTGGCGGTCCACATAGCAATCGAAGATCCCTCGCTCAGTCTTATTGATCATATGGATGGACAAGGTCCCTCCTCCGGTCGCGTCATCCAAGATGTAGGACGTCTTGTTGAGCATCTGCTGCAGGCGTGTGATGGTTTTTCTTCCATGGGTCCAGTAGACAGGTCTGTGGGTGAAAAACGCATTATTCTTGACAATGTTGTGACACGATGTGCATCAGATATGTATGTGCCATTTTTTTTATGTTACATTTAAATAAAAATTCTCAGTTTTTTTAGGGCCCGTTCAAACCAACAGGCACACGTTATGGTTCATATAACGCATGGTCACTGGTGTGCATTGTATGGGAGAGGTGCAATACACTGTTACAACCCATCTCAGTGTTTGTTTTTTATTTATTTTTTAAACCGTAGCACCCTCCTAGTTCAGAGTAGGCTGCTAGGCAAACTTACCTAGCCCCTCTATAATATAAGCAGAGAAGCAGGGGTTGATTGCTTTGGGCTGTTCAGTGTTTCACAGACCAGACCACTGTTCTGCTACTTCCCCCTGTCTTCTGGAGGTTTCTAGAAGTACAGTGGGAGAGAGGGCAGGGCATGCAGTCTGAATATTAACCACTTGAGACCCGCGCTATTGACAAAAGACGTCAACAGCGCGGCTCTCAGGTGCCAACTGGACGTCTTTTTAAAAGCATTACCCGCGCGTGCCCCTGGGGGGCGCGCAGCGCGTAAACACTGTGCCGCCGCATCGCTGGGGAGCTGATGCGTGTACCAGGCGGCCGCGGTGTCCGCCGGGTACACGCGATCGGCGGTGACACAGCCGGTAACAGCAGGGACGTGGAGCTCTGTGTGTAAACACAGAGCTCCACGTGCTGTTAGAGGAGAGAGGAGACCGATCTGTGTCTCTTGTACATAGAGAAACAGCATCGGTCACCTCCCCCAGTCACCCCCTCCCCCCACACAGTTAGAACACACCCAGGCTACACATTTAACCCCTTCCTCACCCCCTAGTGTTAACCCCTTCCCTGTCAGTCACATTTATACAGTAATTAGTGCATTTTTATAGCACTGATCGCTGTATAAATGTGAATGGTCCCAAATTTGTGTCGAAAGTGTCCGATACGTCCGCCGCAATATCGCAGTCCCAATAAAAATCGCAGATTGCCGCCATTACTAGTAAAAAAAAAAAAAAATAAAAAAAAAATCATAATTCTGTTCCCCATTTTGTAGGCGCTATAACTTTTGCGCAAACCAGTCGCTTATGCGTTTTTTTTTTTTACAAAAATACGTAGAAAAATACGTATCGGCCATAACTGAGAAAAAAAATAGTTTTAAAAAAAAAAAAATGGGATATTTATTATAGCAACAAGTAAAAAAAATATATATTTTTTTAAAATTGTCGCTCTTTTTTTGTTTATAGCGCAAAAAATGAAAACCGCAGAGGTGATCAAATACCACCAAAAATAAAGCTCTATTTGTGGGGAAAAAAGGACGTCAATTTTGTTTGGGAGCCACGTCGCACGACCGCGCAAATGTCAGTTAAAGCGACGCAGTGCCGGAAGCTGAAAATTCGCCTGGGAACGAAGGGGGTTTATGTGCCCAGTAAGCAAGTGGCTAATGGATCTCTGGCCAATCCCTGGTAAGGCGTGCCCAGTAGGTGGTGGGAGAGCCTATAAACGTTTAGAGGCCTGGCAGCCAAGGAGCAGAGTTTCAGGGTTCAGCCTTCTGGAGGAGACCCCTGTGATGGGGGTTCTGCCCCTGAGGCAGAAAGACAGAGGAACAGAGTCCCTTTTGAAGACATCGAGGTACTAGCTAGGCTTAGCTTGGGGGGTCTACCAAAGAGAGAGAGTGACAGCATCTGGGCCAGAGTCTGGATAAAGCCAGGAGAGCAGGAGTGGGGGAAGCTTTGCTATTTTGGGACTGAGTGAGTACTTGGGGTGCTTTACTTTACAAGCCAGTGCAGTGCAGCCAGGAGTTGTGCAAGACAGCCAAGAGCAAGCCTACTGCCTAAGGTAGTGCAATACAGCCTGGATTTCTGTACAGAGCAGCCAGAAGCCTAGCAAGTCCCCAAGTACTACAGTTCAGGGTATCCTATGCTCCCCATCCCTATCCAAGTTCCCGTTCAATAAAAATCCTAAGGCTGGGTTCACACTAGTGTGAATGGGTTTGCGAATTTCCCCACATCAAATTTGCATGACAGGAGATTGTGACCGGCTCTCAATGGAGCCAGTTCACACATCTCCAGAGCATCTGCAGAGCAAATTGTGCATCTTTGGCTCAGTTTTCAGGTCTGAATTCAGGCAAAAATTCGGACCTGATTTGGTGCACAGGGATGCACCAGAAACCTGCTGTCAGCCGCATCAGCATTAGATGTGAACCCAGCCTAAAAGAAACACCTAGACCGATTGTTGAGCCACTGGAAGAATGCCAAAGGTGCTGTGTGCCTGGCTATGCATGCTGCAAATAGGGGAAATAGGCTCAAATTACCAGCGGCTCCTGTGGGGGTAGTGCTACATAACGTTTTAAGTTTAACTTTATGCACCACACATAGGTGTGCGCAGCCTATTGCATTAGGGTGTGCACCCCAAAGCTCCAACACATAAGGGTTTGACATATTTACCAGCCTCTTCCCCACTCTCCATCCTGAAGCAATGGGAGAAAGGGGGGGCAATGGAGCACATGGGGGACCCAGGCAACAGATGGAAGAGGAACAGGGAAAGCAGGGGTGGCATATATTAGTACCGATCCCCTATATTTTCCTCCTATGGCAGCTGAATGTTGATAAAAGGGAGAGGAGGAGAAGCCTACTTTCAGCTGCTGCAGGAGGAAAATACAGATCGGTTCCACTAAATTCTGCCTTTGTCGCCTCTCCTGTCCAGGTTCTGAGGAACGGCAAGGAAGGATTGCGGTTTACCTGTCGGCTGCCCACCATTGACAGGTTGCCAACCCCAGGATTAGGGTGTGCCCAGGCACACCCCTTGCGCACGCCTATGGCACCACAGTATGTACATGCATGGTGTGCACAGAGCACCCTTGCATTGAGCATGTGTTGATGCGTTGATCAATGCAGCTCCGTGCGTCTGCTGTGAACTAGACCCGTATGATGTTTGCCTATGCTGTGTACTTCAGCCCACTCTTCAAATTTTGCTGGTTGCCAGGTGGGATTTATACATAAAAAAAACCCAATGACTACAGAACAAAATGGTCGCTGGCCTATCCTACCCCCGACTCAAACTGTCATTCGTGCGCTGTGCAGCTAAAACCAGTTGCTATGTCGATACGTACTTGTAGATGGTAGATTCTGGGCACTTGAATAATGCATCTGCATGGAGCAAGGTATGGTAGTTGTCTATAACTATGGCCTCTGCAGACGGATTGGCTGTACAAGCCTCCTGACACGTCTCGATTTGCAGTTCTGGAGGACGAGTGGGAGAAACCCCCTTTACGATCAATTGTAACAAGCCGCATGGCATGGGTCCTGCCAGCGTAACGCTAAAGTGGGAGAATAGGCCGTAGCAATAGCCGATCCTCTTTCTTTCTCCTGGAGATCGACATCGGTCGCAGGGCTGCCAGTCACTCCAGGTGGTGGATATCTGCACCATGAGATATTCACCAAGATCCATATCCGTGCTCAGAAGGGCGTTCTGCATTAGCTCAGCATGGGAGATGTGAATGCGATTGGCGTCCTGGAAATCGACCTCGTGGACGGCCAGCCGCTTCTCCCCATCTTTACAAATATATACCCCTGTATCCTCAACTCTGGGAGATTTAATAGTGAGATCTCCAGAGGCCAGCTTGGCACGGGACATTAAACTGGTGATGGTAAGACGCTGTTCTTTGTTTAGGCCTTCAATAGGGTGCACGGGTCCGCTGCTGGATATGAAGGTCACAGGTTCAATATAAGGATCCCTGGCTTCCAGGAACTGCCAGGAAATGTGGGTATCCTCTGGTCGCTCGCCACATTTTAAGGTCATGGGGTTGCTGCTCAAAAATGCCTTGTAGCAAGTTCCAAAAACTGGGCACAGAAGGGCTCCACTTCCAGCTTCAGCCCTCCCAGAATGAACCGCGCTTAGAAGAAGCGCAAGAAAAATTGCAAAGCGCATGGGAAACGTCATCTTGCTGTCTGTTAGTGCAGAGCAACTGCTAAACTGACCAAGATATTTACCTCTGCAGCCTTGATGGCATATACTCGTGCCATGGCAGTTACACTTATCAAGATAGGTGGAGTGAGCAACCAATTAGCCCAGCTTCCTACAAACAACCTTTTCTAACCGGTATGATGTAACTGTAGCACCCTCCTAGCAGAGGCGGATCCAGGAGGGCAATTTATCGGGGGGAAATGACTGGTGTTGGCGCTTCAATGATCACGGCACCATGGTTGTTATGGTATCAGGATGATTGAAGCGCATTATTTCTATTATTACATTGTAATATAAAATAAAATGGTTCAACTCGCCATAATGCAGAATCAGTGGGAGCCCCGAGTGTGTCACTTGCCACGTCACCTGCCACCAGATGCAGCTTGTCGCTTGCCACGTCACCTGCCACACTTTGCGGATTGTCGCTTGCCACACGTTGCGGCTTGTCACTTGCCATGTCAGGTCTCCTCCTAGATTAGACGATGTGGCAGAGCTGTGTGAATCTCAGGACTGGATGGACAGAAATACGAACATGCTCTCATCTATGCGTTTAGCTGCGGGCTCTGAGTTCCGCTTCAGCATTCTATACTGTGAAGAATCTGATCCAATTCACACAAGGCGTGGAAATATTTTATTTATTTTTTATAGCCTTTTTGAACGTCACAAACACGAGTCACCCGTCTGCATTCCCCGAGAATCACCGCTAATAATTTCACGTCTCGTACCTGATCCGCGCAACCAATCCGTCACACAGGGAACAAGAGCGGAGGGTCGCAGAGTGACTGAAACAATGTAGAAATTGATTTACCGTTTAGAAGTTGCGCTGCCAGCGGCAACTAAGTGGCAGAAAATCATCAGTTTTTGGCGCCTTTTGTTTAGGAGAATCCTGTACTGGGAGTGCCAATCCTGTACCGGGAGCGTGAATCCTGTACCGGGAGCATGAATCCTGTACCGGGAGCGCGATTCCTGTACCGGGAGCGCGATTCCTGTACCGGGAGCGCGATTCCTGTACCGGGAGCGCGAGTCCTGTACTGGGAGCGTGAGTCCTGTACTGGGAGCGTGAGTCCTGTACTGGGAGCGCGAATCCTGTACTGGGAGCGCGATTCTGCGCGAGTCCTGTACCGGGAGCGCGAGTCCTGTACCGGGAGCGCGAGTCCTGTACCGGGAGCGCGAGTCCTGTACCGGGAGCGCGAGTCCTGTACCGGGAGCGCGAGTCCTGTACCGGGAGCGCGAGTCCTGTACCGGGAGCGCGAGTCCTGTACCGGCAGCGCGAGTCCTGTACCGGCAGCGCGAGTCCTGTACCGGCAGCGCAAATCCGCGTTTTTGCACTGAAGTGGACGTGACGCGTTTTTGCATTGAAGTGGACGTGACGCGTTTTTTGCATTGAAGTGGACGGGACGCGTTTTTTGCATTGAAGTGGACGGGGCGTGTTTTTTGCATTGAAGTGGACGGGGCGTGTTTTTTGCATTGAAGTGGACGGGGCGTGTTTTTTGCATTGAAGTGGACGGGGCGTGTTTTTTGCATTGAAGTGGACGGGGCGTGTTTTTTGCATTGAAGTGGACGGGGCGTGTTTTTTGCATTGAAGTGGACGGGGCGCGTTTTTTGCATTGAAGTGGACGGGCCGCGTTTTTGCCTTGAAGTGGACGGGCCGCGTTTTTGCCTTGAAGTGGACGGGCCGCGTTTTTGCCTTGAAGTGGACGGGCCGCGTTTTTGCCTTGAAGTGGACGGGCCGCGTTTTTGCCTTGAAGTGGACGGGCCGCGTTTTTGCCTTGAAGTGGACGGGCCGCGTTTTTGCCTTGAAGTGGACGGGCCGCGTTTTTTGCATTGAAGTGGACGGGCCGCGTTTTTTGCATTGAAGTGGACGGGCCGCGTTTTTTGCATTGAAGTGGACGGGCCGCGTTTTTTGCATTGAAGTGGACGGGCCGCGTTTTTGCCTTGAAGTGGACGGGCCGCGTTTTTGCCTTGAAGTGGACGGGCCGCGTTTTTTGCATTGAAGTGGACGGGCCGCGTTTTTTGCCTTGAAGTGGACGTGACGCGTTTTTGCCTTGAAGTGGACGTGACGCGTTTTTGCCTTGAAGTGGACGTGACGCGTTTTTGCCTTGAAGTGGACGTGACGCGTTTTTGCCTTGAAGTGGACGTGACGCGTTTTTGCCTTGAAGTGGACGTGACGCGTTTTTGCCTTGAAGTGGACGGGACGCGTTTTTTTCATTGAAGTGGACGGGACGCGTTTTTTTCATTGAAGTTGACGGGACGCGTTTTTGCATTGAAGTGGACGTGACGGGGGTTAAAGTTTTACAGACCACAAAGGATTGCGGGATAATATTTCAAAGGTGATAAAATATTTTTTTTGCTTTTATTTTGTAAAACAGAAATACCACAAAAACAAACGAAAAAAATGATATAAAATTCACTTGGGTCCAGTATTGCATGACAGAGTACTTGTCAGTCATACGATCACAGCACTGAGAAATTGCCTTGTATCTAAGGGCAATTCCAGGTGGGTAAACAAAGGATTACATTCATGACCACCCGACGACCTGATTGGTTGCTATGGGCAAACCGCTTTATTGTCATTGGCTGGCACATCTATCTGTGGTCTTCTTCTTGGGAACACTTACTGAGGAAAAAAAAGGGATTTTTAATACAGCTTACCTGTAAAATCCTTTTCTTGGAGTACATCACGGGACACAGAGCGGCATATTCATTACTATGTGGGTTATATGGAGTACCTTCAGGTGATGGACACTGGCAATCTCAAACAGGAAGTGCCCCTCCCTATATAACCCCCTCCCATAGGAGGAGTACCTCAGTTTTGTAGCAAGCAGTATGCCTCCCAAAATGTTTCCCATAAGAGGGGTGGGAGCTCTGTGTCCCGTGATGTACTCCAAGAAAAGGATTTTACAGGTAAGCTGTATTAAAAATCCCTTTTTCTTTCTCGTACATCACGGGACACAGAGCGGCATATTCATTACTATGTGGGATGTCCTAAAGCAATGCTTTACTGAGGGGAGGGAGAAATCTTCCCAAGACACAAGGATTTAATTCAGAGATACTCTCAAATAATAATAAATCCAACTTAGTTGAGAAAAATTAAACTTAAATTTAAATTTTAACTCAAGGGTGCCCCCGATTCTGAGGGTCTTAAATCGCAGCCCGCAGCACTGCCTGCCCAAAGGCTGTATCAGTATTCCTTCTTACGTCCACCTGGTAAAAAATTTGTAAACGTGTGGACTGAAGACCAGGTTGCTGCCTTGCATACTTGAGCCATAGAGATCTGATGGTGTGCTGCCCAGGAGGCGCCCATGGCCCTGGTAGAATGAGCCTTTACTGACAAAGGAGGAGGCAACCTCTTCAAGCCATAGGCCTGAGTAATTAACTGTTTAATCCACCTCGAGATGGTGGATTTTGCAGCTGCCTGCCCTTTCTTGGGCCCATCCGGTAGAATGAACAACACATCTGTTTTCCGAATCTTCTCTGTAGCTTTAAGATAGGCCTTCATGGCCCTGACAATATCCAAGGTATGCAGCAACCCTTCCTTTCTGGAAGTGGGCTTCGGAAAAAAGGATGGTAATACCAAGTCCTGATTCAGGTGAAAACTGGATATAACCTTTGGTAAAAAGGAAGGATGAGGACGGAGAACCACCCTGTCCTTATGCAGAATAAGATATGGCTCCTTACAAGATAAGGCTGCCAATTCTGACACTCTTCTGGCGGAAACTATGGCGACCAGAAATACCAACTTCCTTGTTAGTAACACCAAAGGAACTTCAGCCAACGGCTCAAAAGGTTGTTTCTGTAGAGTTGACAGAACAAGATTCAAGTCCCACGGACAAAGTGGCGACTTCACCGGAGGATTAATACGTAAGACCCCCTGAATGAAGGTCTTAACCAGCGAGTGGGTGGCCAGCGGCCTCTGAAACCACACTGACAAAGCTGAAATCTGTCCTTTGATTGTGCTTAATGCCAGGCCTTTATCCACTCCTAGCTGGAGAAAACTTAACACTCGATCAATGGTATACTTGCGGGAAAGCCATTTCTTGGACTCACACCAGCCTACGTAGGCCTTCCAGACCCTGTAATAAATCACCCTGGAAACCGGCTTTCTAGCCCTGATCAGGGTAGAGATTACCTGCTTAGACAGCCCTCTACCCCTGAGAATCAGGGATTCAGCCGCCAGGCCGTCAAATTTAGATGCCGTAATGCAGGGTGGAGGATCGGGCCTTGCGAGAGTAGGTCTGGCCGTAGAGGAAGCGTCCAAGGATCTCCCACTGACATCTTTAGGATTAGTGAGTACCATGCCCTTCTGGGCCATGCTGGAGCTACCAGGATGACTGGTTTGTGCTCCACCCTGATCCTGCGTAACAGGCGGGGTAGCAACTGTAGCGGGGGAAAGGCATAAAGAAGTTTGAACTGATGCCAAGGGCAAACCAACGCATCGGCTCCGCAGGCCATAGGGTCCCGTGTCCGGGACATGAACCTGTCTAGCTTCTTGTTGAATCTCGATGCCATGATATCCACGTCCGGCATTCCCCACCTCTGGCAGATTATCTGAAAAATTTGCGGATGCAGAGACCATTCCCCTGGGGACAGAGTCTGACGACTCAAGAAGTCTGCCTGCAGGTTGTCCACCCCGGGAATGAATATTGCCGATATGCAGGGCACATGAGCTTCTGCCCACTGGAAAATCAAGCTCACCTCTCTCTGAGCTGCCTGACTCTTGGTTCCCCCTTGGTGGTTTATATATGCCACAGCTGTGGCATTGTCCGATTGTATCCTCACCGGGAACCCCTGCAATTTGGCTGTCCAAGCCTCAAAGGCTAGCCGAGCAGCTCTGAGCTCCAAGATATTGATGGGTAACTGCCTCTCCGCCTGTGCCCAAGTACCTTGGCGAGTGCAACCATCCAAGATCGCTCCCCAGCCCCTCAGGCTGGCATCTGTGGTCACTATCTTCCAGGCCACGGGGCTGAAAGATTTTCCCTTCAGTAGATTCTGAGGATTTAACCACCAGCACAGACTTTGCCGGACTCTTGATGAGAGTGGCAAAGGAAATTCCAAGGCCTGTGGCCTCTTGCTCCATGCTGACAGAATGGCTGCCTGTAGGATGCGAGTGTGGCTTTGAGCGTAAGGTACCGCCTCGAACGTGGCCACTAGCTAGCCTAGTAGTCGCATACATAGGCGAATAGTTGGTTCTTTTTTGCTTAGAACCAGATGGATCAAGTCTTTGATGGCCTCGACCTTTACTAGAGGCAGGAACACTCTTTGCTGTTCTGTGTCTTAACGTCATGCCGAGGTATTCCAACCGTCTTGTGGGTTGGAATGCTGATTTTTCTTGGTTTAGGATCCAACCGAACCTCTCGAGGTACTGAACCGTGAGGGCCACTGCTCGTTCCAGGCAAGGAGACGAGTGATCTATGACTAGGAGGTCGTCCAGGTAGGCTAGGACCGTGACCCCTTGGACCCTTAGGTTGGCTAGGATCGGAGCTAGGACCTTTGTGAATACCCGGGGGGCCGTAGCCAGCCCGAAAGGGAGTGCCACAAATTGGAAATGACGCTGGGCCACTGCAAAGCGGAGAAATCTTTGATGTGGCTGAAAAATTGGCACATGAAGGTAAGCATCCTTTATGTCTATGGACGCCAGAAAGTCGTCCTTCTGGAGTGCGGCGGCTGCTGACCGAACAGATTCCATCCGGAAAGAACGAACCCTTAGATAAACGTTTAAACCCTTTAGGTCCAAAATTGGCCTGACATCGCCATTGGGCTTTGGAACGGTAAACAGATTGGAGTAGAACCCTAGCCCTTGCTCTTGGGCTGGTACTTCTACTATCACGCCCTGGCAAAGCAGATGATCCAACGCCGCCAGTAAAGAGGCCTCTTTTGTTGGATCGCTCGGTACCCTTGACTCCTGATAATGAGGCGGAGGAAACTTTAGCAACTCTAATCTGTAGCCTGTGGCCACAGAAGACCGGACCCATCTGTCGGGGATATCGGCTTCCCAAACCTCCGCAAAAAGACGAAGCCTTCCCCCCACCTTTGTGGGTGGGGGCGCCCCTTCATAAGGCAGACTTAGGGGCTGGCTTTGCTGGCTTACGATACCACTGCTTCTTGCCCCCAGAGGCCTGTCCCTGCGACTTATTGTTAAAGTTTGATCTCGCAGGAGGCCGTCGATACTGCCTGGAATTGGAGGGCCCCGGAACAGGGGAGAGCTGCCTTTTAAACGCAGGTCCCCGAAACTTATTTTTGACCGGTAAAAGGGTACTTTTGCCACTCGATATAGTCTGAATATATTTATCTAGATCCTCTCCGAAGAGTCGACCTCCATGGAAGGGAAAACCTGCCAGAAGCTTTTTGCATGGGGGCTCAGCCGCCCAGTTCTTCAACCATAAGAGCCTTCTCATGTGTACTAAAAATAGTGACAAACGAGACGCCTGCTGAATGGAGTCCTTTATAGCATCCACCGCAAAGCACAGGGCTCTAGGAATATCCGATAACTCTTCTGCCTGTTGGGCAGGAATGTCTTTAAGCATCTGTTTTGTCTGGTCTGTTAACGCTTGACAAACCCCAATAGCAGCCACTGCTGGCTGTATTACTGCACCTGCCGTAGCAAAGGATGCCTTTAAAAGTGTCTCAAAACGCTTATCCACCGGTTCTTTAAACATCTGTATGTTTTCCACCGGGCAAGTTAAAGATTTGTTTACACAAGAGATGGCGGCATCCACAGCTGGGAGAGCCCACCTCTTGGAAAAATTTTCTTCCATAGGGTAGATGGTGGAAAATCTTTTAGGTGGTAAAAAGATCCTATCTGGTCGTATCCAATCCTGAAAAATCAGTTCCTCTAACAGAGAATGGACCGGAAAAACAGCGTTGCTCAAAGGCGCTTTCAATGAACCTAAGGATGATACCGCCGAAGCCTGAGGCTCCGGTAAGGGCAACTTAAATGCCAGGCGGACCATGTCTGTCAATGACTGAATCCACAAGCTCTCTGCATGGGAGGCCGAGACTGGCTCCTCATAAGTAGACTCCTCATCCCCTGAACCCTCATGGTCCTGGGAATGATTTTCCTGAGCTTCTAATTCTCCGAGGGAGAGAACCTCAGCATCTGGGGGTACACCCCTAGGTGACGGAGACCTAGTCCGCTTCTTGCCCGACATGGAATTGACTATCATAGTTGCCAATCTCTTCTCTAGTCCCCCTAAGGAAAGGGCTAGCATTTCCTCTGTGACAAACACAGGGTTGGGTGGATCTGAACTAGCCTCAACACCAGATCCCCCTAATGGCTCAACCAAGGCACCCACTACTGGAATAATTTGTGGGGAGAGTACAGGCATATCCTGACTCGAACCTTCAGAATCTGAGGGGGAACCCCTTTGTCCTCTGGCACCTCTTGCCATTTCCCCTGATCCTGATGCTTTGGAAGCCATGGTACAATACCGTGGCACCCCTACTTACAACAACTGACTGATGTAGGTAGGAGAAAAAACTATGCGGTTTTAAGGGGACAGTAGTAACAACTAATGCCCAAAAAACCCAATGGGGAGACCAATATGTGTTCCCTATTTTTTTTTTTTTTTCAATTATGCATATATATTTCTTTTTTTTTTATTTTTTTAGGATTTTTTGGATCCTGAGTCCCTTTTTTCCCTTTTTCTACGGAATCACATTGTCTCCCCACAAGAGAAATTGCAAGAATCCACCTGCTGTAAGGAAATGTTTAGGCTAGATTGAAAAGATAGTTCTGTTGGTCAGAACTGCAATACTCCCTTGCGCCACCGGGTGCCACTGTGCATCAGACTTGCACTGCTGCCGCTCTGTGTCCTCCTCTCCTGAGCTCAGAAATGAACTGAGCCAATACAGCACAGAGGAAGGGCCGCCCCTTCCTCTTATGAGATCCAACGTCCCGCCCCCCCTTTAAAAACGGCGCGAATTTCGTCTTTTTTTTTTTTTTATAAATCGCTGTGCACGCGCCCGCGCGCGTGCCCGTGTCATGGGGGGGCCATGGTGGAAGCAGCATGCTGCAGGGACGCAGAAGAGAAGACAAGACACAGAGGAAACATCCGCACAGCACCCGGCCAGGTAAGAACCTTCAGGTAGGCGCAGACACCTCCCTAGTTCAGGGTAAAGAGTAGGCACACACTAATACCCCACCTAGCACCCAGCCAGATAGAACCTGCAACACATAGACCAGGGAGATCACACATATGGGGAGTAAAAACACAGACCATCCTGTCTTACACAGACATAGTGGCCCCAGACTGCCAATGCAAGAGCATACTCAGGCAAACTCCCCCAAAAGATCCCCCCTGGAGAGCCTGCTGCCGAACCCAGTTCCGCAGACCCCCCTTTCTTACCTGCTCCATGCCGCAGGACCTTGCACAGCAAGTGGTCCAATCTTCCCCCATCTCCGTGGGTGGCGTCTAGACCTTCAGGCCCTGGGGTCCTTTGAAGGAACCCACTGTCCTGGACCCATATAGCATCCTGGCAAACAGGGACTTTAGGCACCCCAAAGGGTTCTAAGTCCTGGGCCCAGGATCCAGCTCTCTGAAAGAGAAGCATTATGGGCAAAACCCCCTAGCTAGGGGCCCGGGTACTGTCCACTTTGGCTCTGAGGCACCTTGGACAGATCCGGTTAGCCTGCCTTGATCCCAAGGATGTAGAGACAAGCTATTCCATGACCAACACCTAAGACACTGGCGAAAAAACTGAGGTACTCCTCCTATGGGGGGGAGTTATATAGGGAGGGGACTTCCTGTTTGAGATTGCCAGTGTCCATCACCTGAAGGTACTCCATATAACCCACATAGTAATGAATATGCCGCTCTGTGTCCCGTGATGTACGAGAAAGAAAAATGACAGCAGGCGGCCTCCTCATAATCGTTATTCCCGTAGTCTAGGAGTAAGTAAGCGTTCTCGGAGTGTCGATGATTGTGCGTTTCTCCGGTGATCGGGAGTTATCAGTCCTCGGCATCTGAGCGCTCCCTGTGCACTCATTCTATCGATCCCGTAATGCAGGATTGGACACTTTCTCCAGCAGAATCCCCTCCGTCATCCCGGCCGCCCCCTTCCCTTTACAGAAAGGACGCGGGGATTTCACCGCTCCCTCTGCCCGATGTGACAAAACACCTGCACCAGGGACAGTGAATGTGGCACTACAAGTCCCAGCATTGGGTGACTGAATAGCCTGCCTGCTACTAAAACAAAAACGATTGCCTGGATTTACACTTTAACTAGTTTCCGCCCGCCCACCGTCGTATGACGGTGTCCCAGAGCGGCCACTCTTGCGCGGCGATTGCGCCGTGTTGCTAGGACTCAGCGCAACCCCAATCTCTGTAAAGAGCCGCGTCCGTGGCTCTTTAACCATGTGATCGGCTGCGTCTGACAGAGTGTGTGGCAAGGAGAGCCGATCAGCGACATCTCCTCACAGGGGGACATCTATGTTTGTAATCGGGACACTGCTCATCGGTGCCCTGATTACAGTATAGCAATACAGGGCTAGATTCAGATACAAATGCCTATCTTTAGGCGGGCGTAGCGTATCTCATATACGATAAGCCGCCGTAACTTTGACAGGCAAGTCCCGTATTCAGAAAGAACTTGCGCCCAAAGTTACGGCGGCGTAGCGTATATGGGCCGGCGTAAGCCCGCCTAATTCAAAATAGGCTGGTAGGGGGCGTGTTGTATGCAAAATAGTCGTGACCCCACGTAATTGACGTTACTAACGAACGGCGCATGCGCCGTCCGTGAAAGTATCCCAGTGCGCATGCTCCAAATTACGCCGCAAATAGTCAATGCTTTCGACGTGAACGTAACTTACGCACAGCCCTATTCGCGTATTACTTACGCAAACGACGTAAACAACGTAAAATTCGACCCTGTCCCGACGTCCATACTTAACATTGGCTACGCCTCATATAGCAGGGGTAACTTTACGCCGGAAAAAGACTTGCGTAAACGACGTAGGAGACTTACGTCGGTCGTATCTTAGCAACATTTAAGCTTATCTCAATTTGAGCATACGCTTAAAGATACGACGGGGCGGATTCGGACTTACGACGGCTTATCTACTGATACGCCCGTCGTAAGTCTTTCTGAATCTAGCCCATTGTGTTACCAATGGGTGCCCATCAGTGGCAGTAATCAGTACCCACAAGTGCCACGAATCAGTGCCCATTAGCGATGCCAGTCAGTGCTGGCTATCAGTGACGCCTATCAGTGCAGTGTTGATCAATGCCCATGAGTGCCACCCATCAGTACTGCCTATCCGTGCTGCCTATCAGTACCCACCAGTGCTGCCTATTAGTGCCCATCAGTGCCACTTATCAGTGCACACCAATGCTGCCTATTAGTGTCCACCAGTCCTGCCTATTAGTGCCCATCAGTGCCGCCTATCAGGGCCCATAAGTGCGGAATATAAGTGCCTCCTCATCAGTGCCACCTAATCAGTGCCACAGATCAGTGCGGTCTATTGGTACACACCAATGCTGCCTATTAGTGCCCATCAGTGTCGCCTATCGCTCATCAGTGCCCTGATTACAGTATAGCAATATATTGCCCATCAGTGGCAGCAATCAGTGCCCACAAGTGCCACCAATCAGTGCTTATTAGCGATGCCAGTCAGTGCTGGCTATCAGTGACGCCTATCAGTGCTGCCCATCACTGCTGCCTATCACTGCTGTGTTGATAAATGCCCATGAGTGCCACCCATCAGTACCGCCTATCTGTGCCACCTATTAGTGCCCACCAGTGCCACCTTTTAGTGCTCATCAGTGCCACATATCAGTGTCGCCTATTAGTGCATAACAATGCTGCCTATTAGTGTCCACCAGTCCTGCCTATCGGTGCCGCCTATCAGTGCCACCTGTCAGGGCCCATAAGTGCGGGATATAAGTGCCTCCACATCAGTGCCCATAAGTGCCGCCTCATCAGTGCCGCCTATTAGTACACACCAATGCTGCCTATTAGTGCACATCAGTGTCGCCTACCAGTGCCCTGATTACATTATAGCAATATAGTGTCACCAATCAGTGCTTATTAGCGATGCCAGTCAGTGCTGGCTATCGGTGACACCTATCAGTGCTGCCCATCACTGCTGTTGATCAATGCCCATGAGTGCCACCCATCAATACCACCTATCCGTGCCACCAATTGGTGCCCATCAGTGCTGCCTATTAGTGCCCACCAGTGCCACCTTTTAGTGCTCATCAGTACCACATATCGGTGCTGCCTATTAGTGCCCATCAGTGCCGCCTATTAGTGCCCATCAGTTTTGCCTATCGGTGCTCATCAGTGCCGCCTATCAGGCCCATAAGTGCGTAATATAAGTGCCTCCTCATCAGTGCCAATTAATCAGTGCCGCCTCATCAGTGCCCACCAGTTCAGCCTATCGGTGCCGCCTCATCAGCGCCCATCAGTGAAGGTGAAAAATACTTAAGCCGCGTACACGTGGTCAGAATTTCAGATGGAAAAAGTCCGATGGGAGCTTTTCTTTGGATATTCCGATCGTTAGTGGGCCCCACCTGACTTTTTCCGTCAGAATCTCCGAGGACTTGGATAGCGAGCAGGTTCTCTATTTTTCCGTCGGAAAGTCCGACTGTGTGTACGCGGCATTAGTTACAAAATTTACTGACAGAAACTAAGTAAAAATGAAAACCCAGCAGTGATTAAATATCAGCAAAAGAAATCTCTATTTGTGTGTAAAAAAAATGATAAAAAATGAGTTTGGGTACAGTGTAGCACGACCGCGCAATTGTCATTTAAAATGCGACAGCGCTGAAAGCTGAAAAACGTCCTGGGCAGGAAGGGGGTGTAAGTGCCCGGTAGGCAAGTGGTTAAGCGTGCCCACCCTTCCCCCGCTTTTATAATCTGGAAAGTATTACCCTCGTAACGCAAGTACGGTACGTTCGCTTCCGAGCGACCATCGCCATAAAAATGTTATAGGGACCCATGACGGCTCATTCTTCTAAAGTAGGTCGCCTGTCTTATAATTTATCGCGTTGCGTCGGTAATTTCTATTTAACCAACTTCCAAGTCCCCTAATCTCCCGTCTTTTTAGGGCTCGCCAGAAAATCGCTTTAAAAGGCCGACTGTAGGGCTGGAAATAATATGTTGTGCGCCGGAGACGTATTTTAGGCACAAAATGCTTCTTAAAATACAAAGCAGGCGTGACTGATTATTAGTTTTAGTCGGGGAATTAATGTTACGTCTCAAACCTGTTTTCTCGGCGACAATCTTTTAACAAGCAAGCTGTGCGTTCTTTGTAATGTAAAAGGCTTAAAGGACTAGTGCGTTCCCGGATGGAGGAAGGGCGCGAATACATTCGACCAACAGTCCAATAGAGGGACACAAATTAAAGTGGAACTCTGGGGGAAATTAAAATTAATCATTGTCAGGGCCGGTCCTAGGCAGGGTGCACGGGGTGCTCCGCACCCAGGCGCCGCAGAGGCGGGTGGCGCCGAAGCTCCAAAGTGCTCCCCTCCCTCCTCCTTGTCTGTGTCCAGAGACGGAGCGCATGTAGCGGGTGCTGCAGTTCCCCACCCCGCTCTGGGTTGGCCGGAGCTGCTGCCAATCATCCCGTGCACTCCCAGAAATGCTCTCCGAGTGCCACCCTCCAAGTAATTAAAGATGCCACGTATGCCCTGCCCCCTGTAATGTGCTTCTACTCCCAGAGTGCCCGAGCTACATGGATCTATTGGACAAGTACTGATCTATGGGGACACCTGATGTGGGGGGCTCTGATGGGGGACACCTGCTGGGGGGGGCTCTGATGGGGGACACCTGCTGTGGGGGGCTCTGATGGGGGACACCTGCTGGGGGGGGCTCTGATGGGGACACCTGCTGTGGGGGGCTCTGATGGGGGACACCTGCTGGGGGGGGCTCTGATGGGGGACACCTGCTGTGGGGGGCTCTGATGGGGGACACCTGCTGGGGGGGGCTCTGATGGGGGACACCTGCTGGGGGGGGCTCTGATGGGGGACACCTGCTGGGGGGGGCTCTGATGGGGGACACCTGCTGGGGGGGGCTCTGATGGGGGACACCTGCTGGGGGGGGCTCTGATGGGGGACACCTGCTGGGGGGGGCTCTGATGGGGACACCTGCTGGGGGGGGCTCTGATGGGGGACACCTGCTGGGGGGGGCTCTGATGGGGGACACCTGCTGTGGGGGGGCTCTGATGGGGGACACCTGCTGTGGGGGGGCTCTGATGGGGGACACCTGCTGGGGGGGGCTCTGATGGGGGACACCTGCTGGGGGGGCTCTGATGGGGGACACCTGCTGGGGGGGCTCTGATGGGGGACACCTGCTGGGGGGGCTCTGATGGGGGACACCTGCTGGGGGGGCTCTGATGGGGGACACATGATGGAGGCTCTGGTTGGGGACACCTGCTGGGGGGGGCTCTGATGGGGGGGACACATGGTGTGGGGGGCTCTGGTGGGGACACCTGCTGGGGGTCTCTGGTGGGGACACCTGCTGGGGGGGCTCTGATGGGGGACACATGATGTGGGGGGGCTCTGATGGGGGACACCTGATGTGGGGGGCTCTGATGGGGGACACCTGATGTGGGGGGCTCTGATGGGGGACACCTGATGTGGGACACCTGATGTGGGGGGCTCTGATGGGGGACACCTGCTGGGGGGGCTCTGATGGGGGACACCTGATGTGGGGGGGCTCTGATGGGGGACACATGATGTGGGGGGGCTCTGATGGGGGACACCTGATGTGGGGGGCTCTGATGGGGACACCTGCTGGGGGGGGCTCTGATGGGGGACACCTGCTGGGGGGGGCTCTGATGGGGGACACCTGCTGGGGGGGGCTCTGATGGGGGACACCTGCTGGGGGGGCTCTGATGGGGGACACCTGCTGGGGGGGGGCTCTGATGGGGGACACCTGATGTGGGGGGCTCTGATGGGGGACACCTGCGGGGGGGGGCTCTGATGGGGACACCTGCTGTGGGGGGCTCTGATGGGGACACCTGATGTGGGGGGGCTCTGATGGGGGACACCTGCTGTGGGGGGCTCTGATGGGGGACACCTGCTGGGGGGGCTCTGATGGGGGACACCTGCTGGGGGGGCTCTGATGGGGGACACCTGCTGGGGGGGCTCTGATGGGGGACACCTGCTGGGGGGGCTCTGATGGGGGACACCTGCTGTGGGGGGGCTCTGATGGGGGACACCTGCTGGGGGGGCTCTGATGGGGGACACCTGCTGGGGGGGGGCTCTGATGGGGGACACCTGCTGGGGGGGGGCTCTGATGGGGGACACCTGCTGGGGGGGGGGGGCTCTGATGGGGGACACCTGCTGGGGGGGGGCTCTGATGGGGGACACCTGCTGGGGGGGGCTCTGATGGGGGACACCTGCTGTGGGGGGCTCTGATGGCGGACACCTGCTGTGGGGGGCTCTGATGGGGGACACCTGCTGGGGGGGCTCTGATGGGGGACACCTGCTGGGGGGGCTCTGATGGGGGACACCTGCTGGGGGGGCTCTGATGGGGGACACCTGCTGGGGGGGCTCTGATGGGGGACACATGATGTGGGGGGCTCTGGTGGGGACACCTGCTGGGGGGGGCTCTGATGGGAGACACCTGCTGGGGGGGCTCTGATGGGAGACACCTGATGTGGGGGGCTCTGGTGGGGACACCTGCTGGGGGGGCTCTGATGGGGGACACCTGATGTGGGGGGCTCTGATGGGGGACACCTGCTGGGGGGGCTCTGATGGGGGACACCTGCTGGGGGGGCTCTGATGGGGGACACCTGCTGGGGGGGGCTCTGATGGGGGACACCTGCTGGGGGGGCTCTGATGGGGGACACCTGCTGGGGGGGCTCTGATGGGGGACACCTGCTGGGGGGGGCTCTGATGGGGGACACCTGCTGGGGGGGCTCTGATGGGGACACCTGCTGGGGGGGGCTCTGATGGGGGACACCTGCTGGGGGGGGCTCTGATGGGGGACACCTGCTGTGGGGGGCTCTGATGGGGACACCTGCTGGGGGGGCTCTGATGGGGGACACCTGCTGTGGGGGGCTCTGATGGGGGACACCTGCTGGGGGGGCTCTGATGGGGGACACCTGCTGTGGGGGGCTCTGATGGGGGACACCTGCTGTGGGGGGCTCTGATGGGGGACACCTGCTGTGGGGGGCTCTGATGGGGGACACCTGCTGTGGGGGGCTCTGATGGGGGACACCTGCTGTGGGGGGCTCTGATGGGGGACACCTGATGTTGGGGGCTCTGATGGGGGACACCTGATGTGGGGGGCTCTGATGGGGGACACCTGATGTGGGGGGCTCTGATGGGGGACACCTGATGTGGGGGGCTCTGATTGGGGACACCTGATGTGGGGGGGCTCTGATGGGGACACCTGATGTGGGGGGGCTCTGATGGGGACACCTGATGTGGGGGGCTCTGATGGGGACACCTGCTGGGGGGGGGCTCTGATGGGGACACCTGCTGGGGGGGGGCTCTGATGGGGGACACCTGCTGGGGGGGGGCTCTGATGGGGGACACCTGCTGGGGGGGGCTCTGATGGGGGACACCTGCTGGGGGGGGCTCTGATGGGGGACACCTGCTGGGGGGGGCTCTGATGGGGGACACCTGCTGGGGGGGGCTCTGATGGGGGACACCTGCTGGGGGGGGGCTCTGATGGGGGACACCTGCCTGGGGGGGGCTCTGATGGGGGACACCTGCTGGGGGACACTAATGAAGACTTCTTAGGGGAACATCTCTGTGTTTGAGTCGCAGCCATAGAAACATTTGTAAAAGGGGAGGAGTTAGTAAGATGCCCACGCCCATGTGGGGGCGCCAGAAATATTTCTGCACCCAGGCGTCTGTGACCCTAGGATCGGTCCTGATCCTTGTAGTCAGGGATTTTTTTTTTCTTGGAGAATAGGTGCTGATAAGGCCCGGGCCCTCCTGTACTGGGCCTGGGCCTCATTGGTTCAAATGGGGGGCCCGGGCACCTGCTGAGACCGAGGACCACCTGTACTGTCCTATTACTGACATTGATCCTCTTCTGCCTCCCCTGCAGTGCTTCCTGCTTCTCCTCTCCCTGGCTGCACTGGTGGGGGATCGGTTCTACCACATGTGCCCCTTCCATCTACTTTCCAGACCCCCCCCGTGTGCCCCTTTCCCCCGCAGCTCTGCTGGGTTCCCTCCTCTCCTGCCAGCAGCTGCTGTGTGCACACAGAGGGATATTTCAGGATGGAGAGCAAGAGAAGAGACCGATAAATATGTAATTTACTGGTCCCTTCCTTTCTTGAATGAACAGTGAGCGATCCGTACCAATCACTCCTGTGTCCATTCATCACTGCACTGTGTTTACAATGCTTCGGTTTGTGAATGAGCAGAGAGCCTTAGAGCGCTTCCTATTCGTTTATCTGTGCAACTGAGGCTGCAGAAAAAGGGGCTGGTAAATCTGTCGTCACTTTTGCCCCGGGGGGGGGGGGCTGTCAGATAAGCTGTATGGTGCCCTGTGGTTTCCAACGGCATCCCAGGGTGCAGCTGCTCCCCCCTGAGTCGCCCCTTGTCTCCACCCCCTACCGACCTCTGAGTATCGTCCCTTGGTTCCAACCCCCCACACTCCTCCCAGTCTCCCCCTTTAGTGAATTTAGAACCAAGTATTGACCTCCCTGCATCAATAGACCTCCCTGCAGCAATAGACCTCCCTGCAGCAATAGACCTCCCTGCAGCAATAGACCTCCCTGCAGCAATAGACCTCCCTGCAGCAACAGGACCTCCCTGCAGCAATAGACCTCCCTGCAGCAACAGGACCTCCCTGCAGCAACAGGACCTCCCTGCAGCAACAGGACCTCCCTGCAGCAACAGGACCTCCCTGCAGCAACAGGACCTCCCTGCAGCAACAGGACCTCCCTGCAGCAACAGGACCTCCCTGCAGCAACAGGACCTCCCTGCAGCAACAAGACCCCCCCCTGCAGCATTAAGACCTCCCTGCAGCAATAAGACCTCCCTGCAGCATTAGGAAATCTCTGCAGCATTAAGACCTCCCTGCAGCAATGGGACCCCCCCTGCAGCAATGGGACCCCCCCTGCAGCAATGGGACCCCCCCTGCAGCAATGGGACCCCCCCTGCAGCAATGGGACCCCCCTGCAGCAATGGGACCCCCCTGCAGCAATGGGACCCCCCTGCAGCAATGGGACCCCCCTGCAGCAATGGGACCTCCCTGCAGCAATGGGACCTCCCTGCATTAGGAAATCTCTGCAGCATTAAGACCTCCCTGCAGCAATAGGACCTCCCTGCAGCAAAGGATAGTAAAATGTATGTTGTCCGTTGCAGTTGCAGGGACATGCGCAATTCTGAAGCGTGACATATTTGGTATCTATTTACTCGTGTCACATCATATTTTATATTTTACCAAAAATTGGGCTATGCATTGTTTGTTTTTGTTTTGTTTTTTTTCATTAAAACTCCTAAAATTTGTATTTTTTCCCTAAAGAAATTACGTTTGAAAAACCGCTGCGCAAATACCGTGTGACATAAAAAAAATTGTAAAATACACAAATGTATTCTCTTAGGTCTCTGCTTTAAATATCTATCCAGTATCTCACAAAAGTCAGTACACCCCTCACATTTTTGTAAATATTTTCTTCTATCTTTTCATGTGACAACACTGAAGAAATGACACTTTGCTACAATGTTGTGTAGTGAGTGTGCAGATTGTATAACAGTGTACATTTCCTGTCCCCTCAAAATAACTCAACACATGCATCCTATGCATTAAGGTGAAAAAACATCCGGCGGTAACGGCCCCTCCCAAACCCCCGTTTTACTTACCTGACCCCTCGAAAGTCCCGCGGGCATCCACGTGATGGTCTTCGGTTCCCAGCCTGGCCATTGATTGGCTAGGCTGGACGGCTTGATAGCAGCGCAGCCATTAGCTGGCGCTGCTGTCAATCACAGCGGATAACGCGGCGCGCCGGGGGGGCGGGGCGGAGTGATACAGTCGGCGGCTATGCCCGCCGCTGTGTCACGGGAGCCCGCTTGCAAAAGCTTTCCACCATGCTCGCTCGCATGAAGGTGGAAAGCTTTTGCGAGGAGGAGCCGAGACAGCCGCCGAGGGACCCCAGAAGACAGGATTTGGGGACACGATAACGGCGGTCTCCGCGGCGGATTCGCCGTTATCGGTGGCGGGAGAGGGCCCCCCCTCCCGCCGCTCTCCCGCGCCCTCCGCCGCTTACCGGAGCCGTCGGTAGCGGCGGAGGCGATCGGGTCTGTTCGGCAGCTGACTGGGGTTGCTAGTGAAGGAAAAATCTCCTTCGCCTGTCCCCATAGCTCTGCTGGGCGGAAGTGACGTCAAAACGTCAGTCCCGCCCAGCCTCTTAAAGAAACATTTTTTTTTTTGTCATTTGAAAAAATGACAGTTTCAAATTTTTTTTTTTTTTTTTTGCATTTAAGTCTAAATATAAGATCTGAAGTCTTTTTGACCCCAAATCTTATATTTAAGAGGACCTGTCATGCTTTTTTCTATTACAAGGGATGTTTACATTCCTTGTAATAGGAATAAAAGTGATAATTTTTTTTTTTTATTTCAGAGTAAAAAATTATAAAACTAAATAAAAAGAAATAAGAAAACAAAAAAAATTTTTTTAAAGCGCCCCAGCCCGACGAGCTCGCGCACAGAAGCGAACGCATACGCGAGTAGCGCCCGCATATGAAAACGGTGTTAAAACAACACAAGTGAGGTATCGCCGCGATCGTTAGAGCGAGAGCAATAATTCTAGCCCTAGACCTACTCTGCAACTCAAAAAATGCAACCTGTAGAATTTTTTAAAACGTCGCCTATCGAGATTTTTAAGGGTAAAAGTTTGACGCCATGCCACTAGCGGGCGCAATTTTTAAGCGTGACATGCTGGGTATCATTTTACTCGGCGTAACATTATCTTTCACAATATATAAAAAAATTGGGCCAAATTTATTGTTGTCTTATTTTTTAATTCAAAAAAGTGATTTTTTTCCAAAAAAAGTGCGCTTGTAAGACCGCTGCGCAAATACGGTGTGACAAAAAGTATTGCAATGACTGCCATTTTATTCTCTAGTGTATTAGAAAAAAATATATAATGTTTGGGGGTTTTAAGTAATTTTCTAGCAAAAAAAACTGTTTTAGTCTCGTAAACACTGAATCTGGAAAATTAGCCCGGTGGTAAAGAGGTTAATGGCTGTGTGTTGAGTTATTTTGAGGGGACAGCAAATGTACACTGTTATACAAGCTGTACACTCACTACACAACATTGTAGCAAAGTGTCATTTCTTCAGTGTTGTCACATGAAAAGATAGAAGAAAATATTTACACAAATGGGAGGGGTGTACTCACTTTTGTGAGATATTATACATTGTAACTTGTCTTGTAATGTCTGCCTAGCGACAGGCGATGCTGTGATCAGGCTGGCCCTCCCCATTGGCCAGCAGCGCAGACTGCCTGGGGGGTGGGCCCAGCTGTGGCCACGCCTCCTCCTGCGGTGTCACATGTACTCATTGTGTTTGTCAGCTCTTGTTCCAGGAAGCTGAAACTTATTACAAAACAAAGGAGCTCAACAAGCAGCAGCAAGATGAAGTATGTGGCGTGCTTCTCCCTGATCTCTGTGATCTGCGCCCTGGCTGGCAATGGAGGTGAGAACCCCCCCTGTGATCTTCTTATTCAACTTTTTACAAACTTCTGGGTCTTAGAATAAAACTTTCACAGGAACTTTTTGTAAAACTTTATTTAAAACTTGAGCGTCGTCTGAAGTCGGAGCAGTCAATGTAAGTGGGAAGTCGTTCGCTCGCTCGTAGCTTCCTTCGTACTTTTTGATCTAATCATTTGTTTTTGTTTTGAATGCAGTATCCTGTTGTGTTACTTTTATTTATAGCAACAGGATCTAAAATAGATCCGAAGTCAAAATACAGTAAAACCTTGGTTTGAGAGTAACTTGGTTTGAGAGCGTTTTGCAAGACAAACAACATGTTTTAATACATTTTTGCCTTGATATACAAGCGATGTCTTGATATAAGAGTAGCATCATGTCACAACTGAGTATAAAAGAGAAGAGGAGCCTCTAAGTGTAGCAATATGGTTACATTTAACCACTTAAGACCCGGACCTTTAGGCAGCTAAAGGACCCGGCCAGTTTTTGCGATTCGGCACTGCGTCGCTTTAACTGACAATTGCGCGGTCGTGGGACGTGGTTCCCAAACAAAATTGCTGTCCTTTTTTTTCCCACAAATAGAGCTTTCTTTTGGTGGTATTTGATCACCTCTGCGGTTTTTATTTTTTGCGCTATAAACAAAAATAGAGCGACAATTTTGAAAAAAATGCAATATTTTTTACTTTTTGCTATAATAAATATCACCCAAAAATATATAAAATGTTTTTATTTTTTTCCTCGGTTTAGGCCGATACGTATTCTTCTACCCAGTTTTGGTAAAAAAAATCGCAATAAGCGTTTATCGATTGGTTTGCGCAAAATTTATAGCGTTTACAAAATAGGGGATAGTTTTATTGCATGTTTATTAATTATTTTTTTCTACTACTAATGGCGGCAATCAGCGATTTTTTTCGTGACTGCGACATTATGGCGCTTCGGACAATTTTGACACATTTTTGGGACCATTGTCATTTTCACAGCAAAAAATGCATTAAAAATGCACTGTTTACTGTGAAAATGACAATTGCAGTTTGGGAGTTAACCACAGGGGGGCACTGAAGGGGTTAATTGTGACCTCATTTGTGTTTCTAACTGTAGGGGGGTGTGGCTGTAGGTGTGACGTCATTGATTGTGTTTCCCTATAAATGGGAACACACGATCAATGACGGCGCCACAGTGAAGAACGGGGAAGCTGTGTTTACACACAGCTCTCCCCGTTCTTCAGCTCCGGGGACCGATCACAGGACTCCAGTGGCGATCAGGTCCGTGGGTCCCGCGGTCCGGACCGGGTCGCGACCCACAGCTGGGCACTTGTACGTGTACGTGCTTGTGCCCAGCCGTGCCATTCTGCCGACGTATATGTGCAGGAGGCGGTCCTTAAGTGGTTAATGAAAGTACAACATTTAGCAACTTATTGCTACACTTAGTCCCCTTGCACACTGGGACGTTTTTCATGCGGTACAGCGCTAAAAATAGCGTTGCTATACCGCATGAAAAATCATGCCCTGCAGTGTTCAATGTGAAAGCCCGAAGGCTTTCACATTGAAGCGGTGCGCTAGCAGGAGCGCACCAAAAGTCCTGCTAGCCGCATCTTTACCGCGGTATAGAAGCGGTGCGTTCACCGCTCCTATACCACGCCTTCCCATTGAAATCAATGGGATAGCGCGGTGATACCGCGGTATTAACCCTTTTTTGGCCTCTAGCGGGGGTTAAAACCTCACCGCTAGCGCCCGAATATCGCGGTAAATACGACGGTATAGCCGCGCTACAAATAGCGCTACTATACCGTCATCGCGGCTCCAAGCTGCAATGTGAAAGCAGCCTTAGAGGCGCCTCTCTTCTCTTTTATACTCTGTAAAAAAATGCTTTGATGTTCAAGTGCTTTGGATTACAAGCAGGTTTCTGGAACAAATTATGCTTGCAAACCAAGGTTTTACTGTATATATATTTTAGTATAGGGTAGAGTAGGGAACATATTAGGGATCACACATAGGTGTGCTTTCGGGCGTACAGCGCCAGCATCCAGCGTATTTTTGCGCCCGGTAGTCCTCAGATGTTGCATACAGCCGTGGTCAGCAGCCTGGACTGCGTCAAAGCTCCAAAACGCAAAAGTAAATTATTCTCTATGTAGTTAATTCACATTTCCACATCTTCCAAATCACCTGAAACCAACGCCTGCAGCTCGAAAAAGTTCCGGAACTTTAAATGAAGCTCCAATCGGGTAGATTGGTGTGTTTTTTGAGCACTTTTTGTTCCATAGAAATGCATGGAAATGCTTGATTTGTGCGTTTTTTAGGGTTTTAGCACATTTTGCTGCATGTTTCTGAGCGTTTTTTTTTGCAAATGAAATAATAAAATAAATAATAAATAAAATGCATCAATAATAACAATCATAAATAATATAAAATAACCCTCACCCTAATACTAACCCCGAATAATAACCTTGAACCCTACCTAATATTAACCCCTAATAATAATTTCGAACCGTAATATTAAACCCTTATCTTAACCCAAACCCTAATAATAACCTCTATTCTTAACCCCTAACCTGACAAAATAAATAATAAGTAAATAAATGAACCCATAACTTTTAACCCTAAAATGAACCCCTAACCTAACATAATAAATAATATTTAAATAATAAAATAACCCTAACCCTAATATTAAACCCTTATTCTAACCTCTTTCCCAAACCTAATAATGACCCCTAACCCTAACCTGTCAAAATAAATAATAAGTAAATCCCTAACCATGACCTTTAACCCCTAACCCAAATATTAACCCCTAACCTAACATAATAAATTAATCTTTAAATAATAAAATAAAATAACCCTAACCCTAATATTAAACCCTTATTCTAACCTCTTACCCAAACCTAATAATGACCCCTTATCCTAACCTGACAAAATAAATAATAGGTAAATAAATTAACTATAACCTTTGACCCCTAGCCCTAATATTAACTTCTAACATAATAAATAATATTTAAATAATAAAATAATCCAATTATTAAACCCTTATTCTAACCTCTAACCCACACCTAATAATAACCTCTTATTCTAACACCTAACCTGTCAAAATAAATAATAAGTAAATAAATAAACCCCTAACCATAACCTTTAACCCCTAACCCTAATATTAAAAAAAAATAAAAAAAATAACCCTAACCCTAATATTAACCCCTAACCTAACATAATAAACAATAAAATAACCCTAATATCAACCCCTTATTCTAACACCTAACCCAAACCCTAATATTAACCTTTAATCCTAACCTTTACCCCTAACCTGACAAAATAAATAAATAACAAGTAAATAAATTAACCTCTAACAATAACTTTTAATCCTAATATTAACCCCTAACCTAACAAAGTAAATAATAATAAAAGAAAAATTAATCCCTAACCAAAACCTTTAGCCCCAAACCCTAATAATGACTCTTAACCCAAGAAAATAAATAATAAGTAAATAAAATAAATTCAGTAATCTCTAACCAAAATCTTTAGCCCCAAACCCTAATAACGACTCTTAACCCAAGAAAATAAATAATAAGTAAATAAAATAAATTCAGTAATCCCTAACCAAAATCTTTAGCCCTAAACCCTAATAATGACTCTTAACCCAAGAAAATAAATAAGAAGAAGTAAATAAATTACCCCTAACTATAACCTTTAACCCCCGACCCCAATATTAACTTCTAACCTCTACCCTAACAAAATAAATAATAAGTAAATAAAATAAATGAACCCCTAACCAAAATCTTTAACCCCAAACCCTAATATTAACTCCTACCTCAACAAAATAAATATAAAAAGTAAATAAAATACATTAACCGCTTACTGTAACCTTTAACCCCTAGCCCCAATATTGGGCTCCAACCCCTAACCTAAATAAATAAATAATAAGTAAATAAATAATAAATATATTCACCCCTAACCCTAATATTAACCTCTTAACCCTAACTAACAAAAAAAAAAAATAATAATAATAAGTAAATAAACAAAAATAAAATAAATTAATTAAGCCCAAACCATGATCTTTAACCCCTTACAAAAAAAAAAAAAAACAATTCCTGAATAAATAAAAGTGGATGAAAAGCTGAAAAACATAGCAACAAATTACAAAACGTATGATATTTTTTTTCTATTGGCCAATAAAAAAAAAGCTCCAAAGCTTAAAAACGCTGTACAAAAATGGCAATACAAATGCCTGTCCCCAAAAAACCTTAAAAAATGTGACGCTTAGGTGTGAATTTTGCCACATCTACAAGACATGTGGCCTCCCAGGTCTGGAAAGATTCTGGTGTTGTACGCCCAAATTTGTCTCTGTGCGTGAAAAGAAAATGCCGCGCTCTCGTTTTCTTAAGCCCTCGTTTGCAGTAGATTTTATTGTTCCTTTGAAAAGCTATCACTTGGCTTTCCAGTATGGACATGGATCGTACCATGTTTTAGTGCGCTGGAAAAAAATGCAGCCTATCTGCATTTTTCCTTGACGCATGTCAATGCAATGGTTTGGTTTGGGCACCTAGACTGCAATGGTACAATGGAGTGTGAATGAGCCCTTAAAGGATATGTGCGCTCTACACACCTCTTAGCCAGTGTGTAGAGTTTTTGTCCCCTTCACCTAACCTACCCCTCCTCCACCCACACAAAGGCATACTTGCCATCCACTGTTTGTTTACTGCCCTGGCCACGCATGCGTATTACAGCTCCATAGACTTCTATAGGACAATCATCGATTAGGACACAACCCTATAGGTGTCTATGGGTAATTTCTCCTTTAAAAGAGATAAACAACAAAGCTTTTCACAAAGAGGAACTAAATTAGCACCGTAATAAAACATCACGCCTCACTTTCCAGAGGACATATGGCTTGGGTAAACAGTAACCGGATCTCATGTGTCAGCTGGAGATGGAGGGAAAGTCTATGTCTGGGCTAAACTTTGTTCTTTACAGAGTAGGGAAAGATTTGAGCTGTGCCATTCCTGTGCCACTCCCCTCACCCTTACCTTTAGGTTCCTGCTCCACTGCCCTCACCCTTACCTTCAGGTTCCTGTGCCACTCCCCTCACCCTTACCTTCACGTTCCTGCGCCACTCCCCTCACCCTTACCTTCACGTTCCTGCGCTACTACCCTCACCCTTACCTTCAGGTTCCTGCGCCACTGCCCTCACCTTCAGGTTCCTGCGCCACTCCCCTCACCCTTACCTTCACATTCCTGCACCACTCCCCTCACTCTTGCCTTCACATTCCTGCGCTACTACCCTCACTCTTACCTTCAGATTCCTGCGCCACTCCCCTCACCCTTACCTTCACATTCCTGCGCCACTCCCCTCACTCTTACCTTCACGTTCCTGCGCTACTACCCTCATCCTTACCTTCAGGTTCCTGCACCACTCCCCTCACCCTAAAGCCCCATACACACTATCAGTTTTCCTGCAGGTTTTTCTCTTCAGGTTTACCAAAACCATGTAGTGCAAGGGCCTGCCTGATTGCATACGAATTGAAACTTTTAAGGTTTGACCTCACATTAGATGGTTTTGGTAAACCTTAAGAGAAAAACCTGCAGGAAAACAGATAGTGTGTATGGGGCTTTACCTTCAAGTTCCTGCGCCACTCCCCTCACCCTTACCTTCAGGTTCCTGCGCCACTCCCCTCACCCTTACCTTCACGTTCCTGCGCCACTCCCCTCACCCTTACCTTCACGTTCCTGCGCCACTCCCCTCACTCTTACCTTCACGTTCCTGCTCTACTCCTCTCACTCTTACCTTCACGTTCCTGCGCTACTACCGTCACTCTTACATTCACGTTCCTGCGCTACTACCCTCACTCTTACATTCACGTTCCTGCGCTACTACCCTCACCCTTACATTCACGTTCCTGCGCTACTACCCTCACTCTTACATTCACGTTCCTGAACCACTCCCCTCACCCTTACTTTCTCGTTCCTGCACCACTCCCCTCACCCTTACTTTCTCGTTCCTGCACCACTCCCCTCACCCATACCATCACGTTTCATGCACCACTCCCATCTTTCTTGCCTTCACGTTCCTGCGCTACTACCCTCACTCTTACATTCACGTTCCTGCACCACTCCCCTCACCCTTACTTTCTCGTTCCTGCACCATTCCCCTCACCCATACCATCACGTTTCATGCACCACTCCCATCTTTCTTACCTTCACGTTCCTGCACCACTCCCCTCACCCTTGCTTTCATGTTCCTGCGCCACTCACCCTTGCTTTCGTGTTCCTTTGCCACTTCCGTCATTTTTACCTTCACATTTCTGTAGTACTCCTTGACACTTCATTTTATATGCCTTCACGTTCCTGTGCCACTCACCCTCACCTTCATGTTCCTGTGCCACTCCCCTCACCCTTACCCTCACATTGCTGAGCCATTGTCATCACGTCCCTCACAATGCAGGTCCTCCTCTGCTCCCAGCTTAGAATGTAATTCAACATTAAAGGTGATATGGGAGCTTCCTTGAAGACCAAGCATGAGTTTGTAGGTCGGTCATGTGACCAAAAATAAGGTTATCATAAGGTATTGCCAACCGATTGTTATGGTTGCTAATTCTTTTTAGATTGCCGATCTCTGCTAATAACGAGGGAGTGTTTTAGTTGTAGGTTGTTGGAGGCTTGCCTTATTCTTAATGACAATAGAATAAGAAAAGAAGTCGCCTATAAGCAGAGCAGTGCAATGTCAGCCTCCTGACAATTGGACCATTGTTGTGCCGTTATAAAGGACAAGATCAGGTCTTTTAGATGTAACAAAACAAAGGCTTCCATTGTATTTGCGCATACTCTTTCAAAAGAGTGCATGGCTTCCACGGGCATTTTCAATTGTATGCAACTGAGACCCCTGCATTTATTGTGGCTTTAAAAGCCGGCTGGAATGTGAATTGTTAATCAACAAAGCTGAGTGTTGGGGAACTTGTTTGCTTCATGGCGCTGTAATGAACTGCAAGTAAGGCCTGTTACACCCAGCTTATATAAGCAGTATAAACAGCAAGTTTTTAGGCCTTGTTTACATATACTTGATTTGGAATCGTGAGCAAATCCACAGTGATTCCAAATCACGGTCAACGTGCATTTGGGTGCCATGCATCTTGAATGGCAGTCTAAACTTGGCGCGATTTTGCCGCAATTGTTGGGCTTCAAAATGTGCGAGAATTGCAGAAAAACTGCTCTGCTCTTCGCTCAGGGCTTGCTGTTTGAGGGGGGGGGGTATTAAGCCACGTTTTTAGTGCCTTACAACCACTCGCCTAAACTGCAAAGGCAGATGTGGGTTGGGGGGATGGGGTTATACACATGAGAAGGACACAATGGTTTGGTTTCTCAGGGAAACCTTGCTAAAATTTGTTCTTCACAGGGCAATGAAAAAATGCTCCTTACATTGGTGGTCAGGGGAAGGAATGTTCCTTATATGGGTGATCAATGGGAAGAATACTCCTTACATTGGTGGTCAGGGGGAAGAATGTTTATTACGCTGGAGGTCGTGGAAAAAATGTCCCTTACATTGCAGGTTGGTGGGAAGTATGTCCCTTACATTGCAGGTTGGTGGGAAGTATGTCCCTTACATTGCAGGTTGGTGGGAAGTATGTCCCTTACATTGCAGGTTGGTGGGAAGTATGTCCCTTACATTGCAGGTTGGTGGGAAGTATGTCCCTTACATTGCAGGTTGGTGGGAAGTATGTCCCTTACATTGCAGGTTGGTGGGAAGTATGTCCCTTAAATTGCAGGTTGGTGGGAAGAATGTCCCATACATTGGTTGATGGATAGAAAGTTCCTTACTTTGAAGGTAGGTGGGAATAATGTCCATTGGAGGTTGGTGGGAATAATGTCCCTTACATTGGAGGTTGGTAGGAAGAATGTCCCTTACATTGGAGGTTGGTAGGAATAATGTCCCTTACATTGGAGGTTGGTAGGAATAATGTCCCTTACATTGGAGGTTGGTAGGAAGAATGTCCCTTAAATTGGAGGTTGGTAGGAAGAATGTCCCTTACATTGGAGGTTGGTAGGAAGAATGTCCCTTACATTGGAGGTTGGTGGGAAGAATGTCCCTTACATTGGAGGTTGGTGGGAAGAATGTCAGTTTTTATTGAAGGTCGGTAGAAAGAATGTGCCTTACATTGGAGGTCGGTAGAAAGAATATCCCTTACAGCGGAGGCTGGTGGGAAGAATATACCCTACTTTAGAGATTGGTGGGAAGTATGTCCTTTACATTGAAGGTTGGTGGGAAGAATGTCCCTTACATTGGAGGTTCGTGGGAAGAATATACCTTACATTGGAGATTGGTGGGAAGAATGTCCCTTACATTGGAGGTTGGTGGGAAGAATATACCTTACATTGGAGATTGGTGGGAAGAATATACCTTACTTTAGAGATTGGTGGGAAGTATGTCCCTTACATTGGAGGTTGGTGGGAAGAATGTCCCTTACATTGGAGGTTGGTGGGAAAAATATACCTTACATTGGAGATTGGTGGGAAGATTGTCCCTTACATTGGCAGTTGGCGGGAAGAATGTCCCTTACATTGGCAGTTGGTGGGAAGAATGTGCCCTACATTGGCAGTTGGTGGGAAGAATGTCCCTTACATTGGCAGTTGGTGGGAAGAATGTCCCTTATATTGAAGGTCCGGTGGGAAGAATGTCCCTTACATTGGCAGTTGGTGGGAAGAATGTCCCTTACATTGGCAGTTGGTGGGAAGAATGTCCCTTATATTGAAGGTCCGGTGGGAAGAATGTCCCTTACATTGGCGGTTGGTGGGAAGAATGTCCCTTACATTGGCAGTTGGTGGGAAGAATGTCCCTTATATTGAAGGTCCGGTGGGAAGAATGTCTCTTATATTGGCAGTTGGTGGGAAGAATGTCCCTTACATTGGCAGTTGGTGGGAAGAATGTCCCTTATATTGAAGGTCCGGTGGGAAGAATGTCCCTTACATTGGCAGTTGGTGGGAAGAATGTCCCTTACATTGGCAGTTGGTGGGAAGAATGTCCCTTATATTGAAGGTCCGGTGGGAAGAATGTCCCTTACATTGGCAGTTGGTGGGAAGAATGTCCCTTACATTGGCAGTTGGTGGGAAGAATGTCCCTTACATTGGCAGTTGGTGGGAAGAATGTCCCTTATATTGAAGGTCCGGTGGGAAGAATGTCCCTTACATTGGCAGTTGGTGGGAAGAATGTCCCTTACATTGGCAGTTGGTGGGAAGAATGTCCCTTATATTGAAGGTCCGGTGGGAAGAATGTCCCTTACATTGGCAGTTGGTGGCAAGAATGTCCCTTATATTGAAGATCAATAGAAAGATTGTCTTTTACATTATAGGTTGGTGGGAAGAATGCTCTTTAGATTGGTGACACCAAGTCAACCATGTGCAGTGAAAGCAGTTGTGGTGCAGGCTTTGATGAGGTGAGGAAGAAACGTATCACCTCCCCACCTGTCAAACACCCTCTGAAAACTTATCCACGCTCTTAAAAGGGCTAACACTAGTGTAAAGAATTATGTCGGAGAGCATCCCAGACCTATAAAAATCCACGGGACATCACAGCCAACATATTTCACCTAAAAGGAAAATGTCACTTTTGGATGGGCTGACCCTTTAAAAGTAGAATTGGTTGAAAACACCGCGGCAGCTTCTTTTACAGTCGCTTTCATACCTTAGGCCCACAGAGTTCAAAAGGAGTCAACTCGTAAAACGAAGCCTGCCTTTCAGAGCATTCGCGGACGTTTTGAACGATATCTAGATACTCTTTTTCTGAACGAGTTTTCTGCCCTACAGTCGTACATTTCCTTTAAGACGGATGAGAGCTAATCCCGTACAAAGCAAAGACAAGATTTGTTCTGTTCGGTTTTAATTTCATCTGTGAAGCCTTGTCACTTGATCTACAAAGGTGTCTCAGATCCTGCCGGGATTGGGGCCCCCCCTCTGGGGACGCTACAATTATCAGGCGTGTAAGTCACGGTGAACATTACAGGATCACACTGTGAGCGATATTGTCTGGATCGGCTGCCTTTGCGACGGGAGCCCGTGCCGCACCTTTCATGAGGACTCGGGGATATAAAAGATGGGTTTACTAGCCGGGAGTTATTAGTAAGAGGATAAAGGAGCTCCGAGTCCATCTCCTGCTACAGATCTATTGTAAATAAAAGTACATTCCTCCCGATTGATGTCACACCCCAGACTTCTTAAAGGGGGCTTCAATGTATTGGTAACTAGCATAAAAACGGCTATTTTCGAGGGACTTTCTTTTGATGAAGGGGTTTCTTGCCGCAAAGTGTGTGAAACTATTCTGCAGACATCCTAGTACAGCAGTGGCGGCTGGTGCTCAAAATGTTTTGGGGGGCGCAAACAAATGAAAAAAAAAAAGACATTTGCAGCCTCACTGTGCCCATCAAATGCAGCCACTGTGCCATGCCATCAATTGTCACCACTGTGCCATCAATTGTTGCCGCTGTGCCATCAATTGTCGCCACTGTGCCATCAAACGCAGCCACTGTGCCATCAAACGCAGCCACTGTGCCATCAAACGCAGCCACTGTGCCATCAAACGCAGCCACTGTGCCATCAAACGCAGCCACTGTGCCATCAAACGCAGCCACTGTGCCATCAAACGTCACCATTGTGCCCATCAATTGTCACCACTGTGCCATGCCAAACGCAGCCACTGTGCCATCAAACACAGCCACTGTGCCATGCCATCAAACACAGCCACTGTGCCCACATCAATTGTCGCCACTGTGCCCACATCAATTGTAGCCACTGTGCCCACATCAATTGTAGCCACTGTGCCCACATCAATTGTAGCCACTGTGCCCACATCAATTGTAGCCACTGTGCCCACATCAATTGTCCGCCACTGTGCCCACATCAATTGTCCCCACATCAATTGTCCCCCACTGTGCCCACATCAATTGTCCCCCACTGTGCCCACATCAATTGTCCCCCACTGTGCCCACATCAATTGTCTCCCACTGTGCCCACATCAATTGTCCCCACTGTGCCCACATCAATTGTCCCCACTGTGCCCACATCAATTGTCCCCACTGTGCCCTGTAAAATGCTGCCACTCGCAATTGCCTAAAAGGGTATTTTTGGAACAGGCATGAGGTTTTAGCTGCTACCATACTACCATGGGTTTGAGATTTGTGTCTCTCAAAATTTATGAGCAGATTGACCTGGGAGACATTTATTAAACTACATTAGACTTCATGGCTATTCAACTATGGCCAGCAGGCTTAGAAGGGACAGTTAGGGGGATTTTGGTAAGCCAGTCCCCTTCATTATAAAAAGAGGGTCATAAAGCGCCTGCCAGTCAGATTCCCCCCCGCCCGGGACTTACCTTTCTGGGGTTCGCAATGCTCTTTCCACGGTCCCTCAATGTCTTCTGACAGCGACTGTAAAAGAAGCTGCCGGTGTTTTCAAACAATTCTACTTTTAAAGGGTCAGAAGACATCTGACTTCTGATATGAAAAATATTTCAGTGGTTGCTGTGGGGTAAAACGGTTGGTTCTAGGCCTCCATGCAAACGACTGTACAGATCGGCAATACAGCCTTGTTCTAGGGCCTACCTCAGAATGTGACTAAACTCCAAAGAAATAGCAGCACACCTATGTGGTCATCCCTCTGCTCTCCAGTCTCCTATAGACATACAGTAAAACCTTGAATTGCGAGAATAATTCGTTCCGGAAACATGCTTGTAATCCAAAACACTTGTATATCAAAGTGCATTTCCCCATAAGAAATAATGGAAACTCAACTGATTTGTTCCACAACCATTTATTCATAGGTCCTTCAGGTTATAGTCCATATAAAAAGATTATAGCAACGTTACCGGGTTGTGGAACCATAAAATGTCCATCCACAAATGGAAGCCTCCACAAGAGGATTAGAAGCAAAATCCAGCAGGAGCTACAGAGTAATAAAGAGAAGAGAGGCGCCTCTAAGTGTAGCAATTTGTTGCTAAATGTTGTAGCTTCATTGAATGTAACCATATTGCTACACTTGGAGGCGCCGCTCTTCTCTTTTATAATCAGTAGTGACATGACGCTACTTGTATATCAAGTCAAAATGTATTAAAAAATGTAGCTTGTCTTGCAAAATGCTCTCAAACCAAGTTACTCTCAAACCAAGGTTTTACTGTAGTAGTTCCTGTAAGCAGTAGTTCAAAACACTGCAGGGGGCAGGTTTCCCCGCACAATCAGGTTCTTGTGCTTGTTCTAGGTTAAAACAAATGTAATGATTTATGTTCTTTAATACATAACTAGTGCATTCATTGTCATTATATCTGCATGGAGTTGAACGTTAACTATCGGTGACTTTGGGTCAGTCTATTGCCAGAAACCCTGCCTCTCATTACTAATATGTTCCCTCTTGAGGAGATAACCATTTCTGTTCTGTCGACAAAAGAACCCCCCCCCCCCCTAAAAAAAAAAAAAAAAATATATACCGATATACTGTAGCTTACCAGACATTTGATGTGGTGGCTGTGTTAGTTTTTTTTCAGGCTTTTTCCCATTTAATTTTCGCCTGGTGATCCCATCTTTAACACATGCCAAGGCCCAGGGTGACTATGCTCACTCACCTTACTGTATCACAAATAAGATGGGACTACTGAACCCTGCCCCATTTCTATTCTCCATAACATAAGTTTTGTTCTATAGTCCTCAGAGATAGCTGAAAACTACAGACAGAGAACACAATGTTATCTGGCAGGATCAACAGCTATTTTTTGAACATCTAAAATAAATGTAACACAATGTTTTTTTAAAGGTCTAGATAGAAAACTTAAGTACATTTTTTTTTATAGTCCCAGTAATATCACCACTGGGCCTCTGTGCTGCTTTGGGCAATGCATTACAGATCATGGCTGATAGGAGGGGCCGGTGACTTGTCGTTAAGGTTCCCCTATCGAGATGGTTCCTGTAAGGACTGCGCAGGTGCAATCCTTGCCGACGGAAATCTTCGAACCTCGGCCGGCATCCAGGCTCATTCCTTAACATCCCCGTGGATTGGAGGATGTTAAAAAAAGAGCCAGGAGCCTGAGCGAGCGTAGCGAGGACGTGAGGCCGACTGGCCACTTTCCTCAAATTCCACGTCGCCCTGGATGCCGGCCGAGGTTCAGAGATTTTCCGTCAGGAAGGATTGCGCCTGCGCAGTCCTTACAGGAACCATCTTGATAGCTGGAACCATATCGTCAGATCACCGGCCTGGTGCTTTGTATAGCTGCCTGAAAACCGCACAGCACCCATCCTCAGTACTACTCCTGATGCAAGCAATGGGTTGGCTCTTGCGAGGACTTATGCAAATATCAAAATGAGTGGACGTTCCTAGGCAGGCTGCTTTTGCATGCAGACCACCCTAGTAGGGTGACCACGTGCCCCGGATTGCCCGGGACAGTCCCGCATTTTGCAGGTCTGTCCCGGGCACATTCATTCCAGGACAATACAGTGTCCCGGAATGAAACTGACATAGCCACCCCCCGGGCCAAACGTATGCCCCCAAAAAAGTCCGTCACATCACCGCTTTATTCACTGTCAGTACTTATGTTGGCTGGGAATGCCTGGAGGAGCACAATCCCCGTCCCCTGCTTGTGATTGGAGAAATCATAAATCCCGCCTCTTTTGTCCAATCACTGTGCTGTGATTCGTTACAGCACAAGCTGATTTTTGGGAAGGGGGGTGTCCCTGAATGGTAGTTTGGAAATGTGGTCACCCTACACCGTAGGTAACTCTAGCCCAAGCCTGCTGAGCCTCGGTGACTAAAAGAACTGATATCCAATGGATAAGTCAGTTTGGGGAGGACAGTCCTAGATAATGCTGTATGTCCTCCAGCCAGGCTCTGTCTGACTTGATGCAGCTTCCAATGTCCGGTACAGGAGAGGAGACTGTATATTTGGGGATGGCTAGAGTTCAGCTTTAACAGACCACATGGACCAAATAAGAGAAGTTCATCGTCAGGGTGTGCATACCCGTTTATTCACTATATTGTAGAATAAAACTAGGGGACTTAAGGGTCCATCCACCATCTTCTCAGACTTTTCTTAATCATCTTAATGTACACTGGTGGAGTTGGTGATGGAGCATGTAGGATGACATTATTGACACTGGTGGGATTGGTGATGTAAGATGACATTGTAGACACTTTTGGGGTTGGTGATGGAGAATGTAGGATGACGTTGTAGACACTGGTGGGGTTGGTGATGTAGGATGATGTTTCAGACACTGGTGGGGTTGGTGATGTAGGATGATGTTTCAGACACTGGTGGGATTGGTGATGGAGGATGTAGGATGACGTTGTAGACACTGGTGGGGTTGGTGATGGAGGATGTAGGATGATGTTTCAGACCCTGGTGGGGTTGGTGATGGAGGATCTAGGATGATGTTTCAGACACTGGTGGGGTTGGTGATGGAGGATGTAGGATGATGTTTCAGACACTGGTGGGATTGGTGATGGAGGAAGTTTGTAGGATGAAATTGCAAATTGGAGGATATAGGATGACGTAGACACTGGTGGGGTTGGTGATGAAGGATAATGTTGTAGACACAGATGCGGTTGGTGATAAAGGATGTAGGATGACGTTGTAGACACTGGTGGGGTTGGTGATGGAGGATGACATTTTAGACACTGGTGGGGTTGCCGATGAAGGATAATGTTGTAGACACTGATGCGGTTAGGGATGGAGGATGTAGGATGATGTTTCAGACACTGATGGGGTTGATGATGGAGGCTGTAGGATGACGTTGTAGACACTGATGGGGTTGGTGATGTAGGATGACGTTGTAGACACTGATGGGGTTGGTGATGTAGGATGATGTTGTAGACACTGGTGGGATTGGTGATGTAGGATGATGTTGTAGGCACTGGTGGGATTGGTGATGTAGGATGACGTTGTAGACACTGGTGGGATTGGTGATGTAGGATGACGTTGTAGACACTGGTGGGATTGGTGATGTAGGATGACGTTGTAGACACTGGTGGGATTGGTGATGTAGGATGACGTTGTAGACACTGATGGGGTTGGTGATGTAGGATGACGTTGTAGACACTGATGGGGTTGGTGATGTAGGATGATGTTGTAGACACTGGTGGGATTGGTGATGTAGGATGATGTTGTAGGCACTGGTGGGATTGGTGATGTAGGATGACGTTGTAGACACTGGTGGGATTGGTGATGTAGGATGACGTTGTAGACACTGATGGGGTTGGTGATGTAGGATGACGTTGTAGACACTGGTGGGATTGGTGATGTAGGATGATGTTGTAGGCACTGGTGGGATTGGTGATGTAGGATGACGTTGTAGACACTGGTGGGATTGGTGATGTAGGATGACGTTGTAGACACTGGTGGGATTGGTGATGTAGGATGACGTTGTAGACACTGGTGGGATTGGTGATGTAGGATGACGTTGTAGGCACTGGTGGGATTGGTGATGTAGGATGATGTTGTGGTGGGGTTGGTGATGGATGATATAAAATGACGTTGCAGACACTGGGGGTGTTGGTGATAGAGGATGTTAGATGACGCTAATGAGTGCGTAGAAGATTAACAATGTCTGTTTGTCTCTTGCAGTTATTGCTGAATTGTATATCTCTGGGCCCGAGTCTGCAGTGCTGGAGGGGGATGCTGTGGCCTTGGAATGTCTCTCAGACTCTGCTACGGATATGCAGAATTACACTTTCCAAAAATACAGCACAGTAAGTATGACTAATACTGTAGGTGCAGATGTTGTATTTCTTTAGAACAGTTCTGCTACAAGCATCTTAAACTCCTTGCTCAACTTGACACAACTCTGAAACTTAAAGGGAACTAATATATAAAACGTCAGACTTCCCAGCTATCTTCTGTAAACGAAATTGTAAAACAATTAGCAGTGGCGGCTGGTGCTCAAAATTTTTGGTGGGGCGTAAGCAAACTGAAAAAAACAAAACACATAAATTGCAGCCAGTGTGCCGGCAAAACGCAGCCAGTGTGCCGGCAAAACGCAGCCAGTGTGCCGGCAAAACGCAGCCAGTGTGCCGGCAAAACGCAGCCAGTGTGCCGGCAAAACGCAGCCAGTGTGCCGGCAAAACGCAGCCAGTGTGCCCCATCAATTGCCGCCAGTGTGACCATCAATTGCCGCTACTGTGCCCCTTTATATGCTGCCAGTGTGCCCATCAAATTCTGCCAGTGTGCCCATCAAATTCTGCCAGTGTGCCCATCAATTGCCGCTGCTGTGCCCCATCAGATGCTGCCTGGCACTTATCTGTCTCGCAGCGGGTCAGCGGCGGTCTCCTGCACGCTCCTTGATGTCTTCTTCCGTCCTCTCTCAGGCGTCCAATCACAGCGCCTGACATTTCAGCCAATCAGGTGACCGGTAACAGACCCGACAACCTGATTGGCTGAGAGGCGGATTCAGTGTCAGCAAAGCAAATTCCTTTGCTGTTTACTCAGCTGTGTATTAGCAAAGCAAACACCCAGCATGGCGCCCTCTGTTCACTTTTTTGGGCTCCTATTAGATCCTAGGGCTCTAATCAGACGCTTCCAAAAAACACCCCAGCCCCGCCGCTGCTGTTCAGGTCCCCGGGGCCCTAAAAGGGGCCTGACACCTGAATAGGGGGGTATCAGCGGCAACCATAGATAGATTCATGCAATGCATGAATCTATCTATGGTGATAAGAGCGATGCAGGAGAGAGGGGGCAGCGCTCCTGCGCCCTTTATGGACGCACAGCCACTGAAACAATGCCTTCCTATGTGATGGAGTTGACAAGGGTCGGTGACAACCATAGCTTCCTCCATAGATACAGTGTGGTGAGTGGGTGTTTTCACCATAGGATGGGAGGTGTGTTACTGCAGGATCACCAGGTTAAATAAAGGAAAAAAAGTCAGTAGAAAAGAAAACGAATGCATCCACCACACAAGGAATGGTAAGTTTTGCTTAATCTAAAGGAGCTTGCAATGGTAAAGCTGGCCTTCCCCAATACAGTCACCTTTATATTTACCCAAACTATGCAATGTAAGAGCCTACTATGCAATTGTATCCAAGCAGGCAGGCTAGTGCACCAAATAGTTGTTTGTAGCTCTAAAGGGAATTTTTAGGGATGCACCAATATATCGGTGCGGATACATGTCGGCTGAAAACAGCTGTTTTGGCGACATGCCCAAACAGCTTTAAAATTGCCGATATGGGCATCGGGTGCCTGTAAAAAAAAATGGTTGCTGGGCTGTCACGGCTCCGTCCTCTGCACGAGCCAACGAGTTTCACTGCCTCCTAAGTCCTTCTGACTCGAACGGCTATTCAAAAATGGCGCTGGGTGGCGCCATTACGTATCTGCTTATGCGCCGCCGAGCGGATACGAACTTTCCTGAGCCCACCCGGCGCCATTTTTAAATAGCCGATCGAGTCAGGAGGGACACTTTGGCAGTGACACTCGTTGGCTCGTGCAGTGCACTCGCCATAGGCAGAGGACGGAGCAGTGACAGTCCAGTCCAACACAGCACAGAGCCCAGCACAGCACAGAGCCCAGCAGCACAGAGCCCAGCCATGTCCAGCACAGCCCAGCTTTAAGGTAATAAAGAAGCTGGTGGTGGCAGTAGGTGATGGTGGCAGGAGGTGGTGGGGGCATGAGGTGATGGTGGAAGAAGGTAATGGTGGCACCGTGGCAGGAGGTGGGTGAGGTAATGCTGGCAGGAGGTGGTGGGGCAGGAGGTGATGGTGGCAAGAGCCGATTGTGGCAGGAGGTGGGGGTGGTGGATGCAGGAGGTGGTGGCGAGAGCAGGAAGTGATGGCGGCAAGAGCTGGCAGGAGGTGATGGTGGCAGGGGGTGGTGGGGGAAGGAGATGATGGTGGCAGGAGGTGGGGGTGGTGTTTTGACATACAATTATAAAAAAAAAAAAAAGTCATTTTCGGTTTCGGACTGACATTTTTTTTTTATTTCGGTTTCGTTTCGGTTCTGAAATTTCCATTTCGGTGCACCTCTAGAAATTTTACACCCAGATTGCAATGTGTATGACCACCCTTAGGGTCTGGGTTGACAGGCTTTGATCTTGTGTCAATGGTGTCAAATTAACATTGGTTTGCTTCTGAGATCCTTCAGACGTCATCGACAGGTACACTTGATCTGCAATTGACCTCCTTCTGATCTGCATTCCACCTGTTTCAAGCAGGTTTTGCATTCCAATAGACTTGCATCAAAGCGTGTCAATACAGGCCCTTAGGGACCCTATGGATAGGTCAACATTTTTAGAAATCCGAGCTGTTGGTGGCGCTGAAAGCAGCACCTGGCTTAACAAATTTCAATAAAAAAAATCAAATGACTTGGGCAGAAAATGAGTGGTCCAGCAGTGACTGCATCCTATCAGAAGCACTGTTTGGGTATTCGGGTAGCAGAGGATGCAGTGGCTGTTGTCTACAATAGCTTGCAGTGGAGATGCCTCTCTCCACGCTGTTAGCAGTGGATGGCCAAATCTATTGAAGTTCTCCTGCAGGCTGAATGAGAAAAAAACAGAGCCATGTAAGGTAGGGCGAACACATACGTGAGTAGCGGCCGCATATGTAAACGGTGTTTAAACCACACATGTGAGGTATCGCCGCGATTGGTAGAGCAAGAGCAATAATTCTAGCCCTAGACCTTCTCTGTAACTCAAAACATGCAACCTGTAGATTTTTTTAACCACTTGCTGACGGCCGTACGACTTTGTACGGCCTCAGCGCGGCTCCCAATCCCTAACAGGCCGTCTTTTTACGGCCTCCCCTTTTCGCGTTCCCCGCGCGCGCTCCCTTGCGCGCAGCGGGGAACTGCTGTGCTGGCCGTGTCCCTTGGACACAGCCAGTCACAGATCGCCGTGAACGGCCAATCGGAGCGGCCGTTTCCTAGGCGATCTGTGCGGCCAATGAGAGATGATCTCATATGTTTACATATGAGATCATCTCTCATTCCCGGCTCTCGCAGACAGCGGTGCTGTCAGGGGAGAGAGGAGACGGATCTGTGTCTCTTGTACATAGACACAGATCGGTCACCCCCCCCAGTCACCCCCCCTCCCCCACAGTTAGAACACTAATTAGGGTACACATTTAACCCCTTCCTCACCCCCTAGTGTTAACCCCTTCCCTGCCAGTCACATTTATACAGTAATTAGTGCATATTTATAGCACTGATTGCAGTATAAATGTGAATGGCGCCAAAAATGTGTCAAAAGTGTCCGATGTGTCCGCCATAACGTCGCAGTCCCAATAAAATTCGCAGATCGCCGCCATTTCTAGTAAAAAAAAAGCATTTATACAGTAATTAGTGCATATTTATAGCACTGATTGCAGTATAAATGTGAATGGCGCCAAAAATGTGTCAAAAGTGTCCGATGTGTCCGCCATAACGTCGCAGTCCCAATAAAAATCGCAGATCGCCGCCATTTCTAGTAAAAAAAAAAAATGTATACAGTAATTAGTGCATATTTATAGCACTGATTGCAGTATAAATGTGAATGGCGCCAAAAATGTGTCAAAAGTGTCCGATGTGTCCGCCATAACGTCGCAGTCCCAATAAAAATCGCAGATCGCCGCCATTTCTAGTAAAAAAAAAAAAATAAAAAAAAAAATAATTCTGTCCCTTATTTTGTAGGCGCTATAACTTTTGCGCAAACCAGTCGCTTATTGCGATTTTTTTTATTTTTTTTTACTAAAAATATGTAGAATACGTATCGGCCTAGACTGAGGATAAAAAAAAAACGTAAAAAAAAAATTTAGCTATTTATTATAGCAACAAAGTAAAAATATTTTATTTTTTTTCAAAATTGTCGCTCTATTTTTGTTTATAGCGCAAAAAATAAAAACCGCAGAGATGATCAAATACCACCAAAAGAAAGCTCTATTTGTGGGGAAAAAAAGACGCTAATTTTGTTTGGGAGCCACGTCGCACGACCGCGCAATTGTCAGTTAAAGCGACGCAGTGCCGAATCGCAAAAAGTCCTCTGGTCAGGAAGGGGTTTAAGTGCCCAGTAAGGAAGTGGTTAAACCTATGAAGATTTTAAAGGGTAAAAGTTTGTCGGCATTCCACGAGCGGACGCAATTTTGAAGCGTGACATGTTGGGTATGAATTTACTCGGCGTAACATTATCTTTCATAATATTAAAAAAAATGGGGATAACTTTACTGTTTTATTTTTTAATTAAAAAAAGTGTATTTTTTTCCCAAAAAAGTGTGCTTGTAAGACCGCTGCGCAAATACGGTGTGACAGAAAGTATTGCAACGATCGCCATTTTATTCTCTAGGGTGTTAGGATAAAAAATATATATAATGTTTGGGGGTTCTAATTGGAGGGAAGAAGATGGCAGTGAAAAATAGTGAAAAATTACATTAGAATTGCTGTTTACCTTGTAATGCCTAACTTGTAATACCAACGGTCACCACCAGATGGCGCCAGCTTACACATCTGGTGGTAATAACAACGGCTCACCACCAGATGGAGCCAGCTCACAAGCAAAGTCGCCAGGACCCTATTTCTCTATTTCTAGTCGCCATGGCGACCTGGCGCCTGGGATTTGTCGAGCCCTGCCTTAATGTAAGGTGGCCTTTAGGAACACCAACAGCAGGTTCCTCCCCGGTTACTGCTCTAAGCAACCAATTGGGCAAGTTTCCCTTTTTCCAAGTTACGTAGACAAATGCACACCTGACCCTGGCTGCTATGGGCAGTACGCAGACCTGGCTTCGGCCTCCATTAATGGGTTTTGCGAGGAGTCTGCTGCGTTACACATACCAGGAGGCTGCGTTGTTCATTCACTCAGTCATTATGCCGCCGCTATTAAGCCGCATTGTCAGATGTCGTATAATGGCCGCGTCAGGTGTGTCAGCAGGCTGCCGATAAGTGCTACGCTTCGCTTGTCTTGCGTTAGGATTTGGGCTTCTCAGCCAAAGGTTTAGAGCTGTTGGACGGTAACTGAGTGAAGCATTAACCTGTATCCGAGCCAGGATGTAACAGACCCGCTTCTAAACGAAGTCAGCGTGGAGCTGCTTGTTATGCAGCTTGTTTTGTTGTATGTACTCAAGATCAGATAACTCGTGATATGCAGCTGACACCAAACTGACTGAACCGCACTTGGTGTCACATGGCATCACCGTTACAATAGATCTAAACCCCAACTAGATAATATTGTTTCCACCATTTTAATACCATATTTAGTACATGCCAACTCTCCTGGATATGACAGGAAGGTCCCCCCGTCCATCTTGGTCCCTCTGTCCGACCTATGCTATGACCTGGGTTGTGTTCTGGGATCACATCAACCTTATTTGAGTTAAAGCGGTGGTTCACCCTCCTTAACAACAATGCAGCATAAAATCCAGCATAGTAGCGCGAGCTACACTATGCCGGTCTTAATTTTTTTATCCCCGTACTCACGGTTATATCGTAGATAGATGATTCCGTCTGCCGCGGGGAATGGGCGTTCCTAGCAAGAGGGAGGGTGATTGACGGCCGGCTCTGGCACGTCACGCTCCCCGCAGACAGCCGGAGTAGGTCTCGGCTCTTCACGGCGCCTGCGCACAGGCGCCGTGAAGAGCCAAGCCTATTTCGGCTATTTCCGGAGAAGCGTGACGTGCCACGGCCGGCCGTCAATCACCTTCCCTGTCCATAGGAACGCCCATTCCCCGGAATCTTCTATGTACGCTATAACAGTGAGTACAGGGGAAAAAAAATTAAGACCGGCATAGTGTAGCTCGCGCTACTATGCCGAATTTAATGCTAGAGGGAAATTTTTTTTTTTTTTTTTTTTATAGGGTGAACCCCCGCTTTAATGCATATGCACAGTAATGCAAAAGGGGATTCATTGTGGGGGTTGAGGGTGCGAGTGCAAGGAGCCGGGTACCCAAGGCTCCTTTAAAATACAGATGGTGCCTAACTTTTGAGGTTTTCTGAAGTTGTTGTCACGTTGTAACGCTGGCTCCAAAAAAGTCCTGCAGGCACCTGGATTAGACTGATTGACTCCTGAATTCTGTATTCATTTAAAATGGCTAAGCTCCTTGAGAACTCTTGGGTGTAAGCCATCTGGTGATTAGTCAACCTTCTTTTATGGGTTGGTCCCTCCCAGACCCCATCTCTAAATATGTAGGGACCACCCCATAAAAGAAGGTGGACTAATGGGAAAAAAAGTGTTGCCTATAGTTCTACTTTAAGCACAAATTTCTGATAATTTTATGGAGAGGACTAAGAAGATATAACCATGCCAATGGTGCAGCAGAAAATATATAGCACAGCGAGGAAGGTTTGTGGTCCAGGATGATAGGACAGTCAAAAAAAAAAAGTCATAGGACAGTCAAAAAATCTTCTGGGACCTGTTTGTCTCCCAGAAGACAGCGCAGGGGGGGCTTGATTAGGCACTGGATGTGGCATAGGTCACCACGATCACTGCGGTGCTCTATGCCCGGAAGTGGGAGCAAATGCCTGCATTAGACACGTATCTGCTCCCTCCTCCCCCCTGAAAGGTGCCAAATGTGACACCGGAGGGGAGGAGGATTCCAAAAAGCGGAAGTTCCCATTCTGCTTTAAGGAATATATTTAAATGAAAATTTGTGTCCGGAGTTCTGCTTTAAAAAGCCTTCTGATTACATTAAAAAAAAATCGGCATTGGTTTTTAGAACAACCAGTCCAAATAAATCCCTATTTGATGTGTTGCCATGGGCATCACAGACACTTATCCTTTATCCTCATCATTGTAAATAGGATTGCGTGGTATCTTATGACCATGACGAGTCCCGTGGAGCTGGTATGTGAAATCCGGTCTAGCAGGTTTTTAATTGATCTTGTTTTGATCACAAGCGTGTTTAAACTAAACCCGTACCGAGGGGCGTGCACGTCAAAACTTGGTGTGGGAAGGACATGTCCCATGCACATTTCTCACACCGCAGGTGAACGCACTTGCGAGAGATGCATGCGGGTGCCATTGAATTGTTTGTAGCACCCTTAATGCATCTTGCATTTGCAGCCACCAAATCACATGGTATTGCAGGAAAATGCAGTTTGGTGCAGTGCAATCTGAAAAAGTACTTGCAAACACGCCTGACTCCATCCTTATTACACACTGGGGTTGCAAAATCTGGTGCAGCTCTGCATATAGACAAATACGCTTCCAGGTCCGTCAGGCCGTGCAATACGGCACTGCATTACTTTAACTGAAAATTGCGCAACCATACAACGCTGTACCCAAATCAAATTGATGTAATTTTTTCCCCACAAATAGAGCTTTCTTTTGATGGTATTTGATCACCTTTTGCGATATAATAAACAATGGGCTAGATTCAGATAGGCCGCCGTAACTTTGTGCGGGCGTAGCGTATCTCAGATGCGCTACGCCGCCGTAACTTAGTGAGGCTGGGGCTGGATTCACAAAGAACCTGCGCCCTAAGTTACGGTGGGGTAGCGTAAATCTGCCGGCGTGAGCGCGCCAAATTCAAATTGTGAAGAGGTGGGCGTGTTTTATGCAAATAAAACATGACCCCACGTAAATGATGTCTCTAACAAACGGCGCATGCGTCCGTGAATGTATCCCAGTGTGCATGCTCCTAATTACGTCGCAAATAGTCAATGCTTTCGACGTGAACGTAATTTACGCGAAGCCCTATTTGCGAACGACTTACGCAAACGACGCAAAATTCGACGCTGTCCCGACGTCCATACTTAACATTGGATACTCCTCATATAGCAGGGGTAACCTTACGCCGGAAAAAGCCTCACGAAAACAACGTAAAAAAATCCGCCAGGCGGACGTACGTTTCTGAATCGGCGTATCTAGCTCATTTGCACATTTTACGCCGAAATCAACGGAAGCGCCACCTAGCGGCCAGCGTAAATATGCACCCTAAGATACGACGGCGTAAGAGACTTACGTTGGTCGTATCTTAGCGAAATTCCGGCGTATCTTGCTTTCTGAATACAGAAAAAAGATGCGCCGGCGCATTCTAGAAGTTACGCGGCGTATCAACAGATACGCCGACGTAACTTCTTACTGAATCTAGCCCAATATTTTTTACTTTCTACTATAAAACATATCCAATAAAAAAAATCTAAATTCTTTATCAATTTAGGCCAATATGTATTCTGTTACATGTTCTTGGTAAAACAGATCTCAGTAAGTGTATCTTGATTGGTTTGTGAAAACGTTTTAGCGTCTACAAACTATGTGATTGTGACTTTTAGCAGCACTATGATATTGCGGCAGACAGTCGGACATTAACTGACACTTTTTGGGGACCAGTGATCAGAGCTTAAAAAAAAATATGCACTGTCGCTGTACTAATGACAATGGGAGGGAAGGGGTTAACCTCGGGGGTGATCAAAGGGTTAACTGTGTTCCTAGCCTGTGTTTTAGTGCAGTGGTCATCAGCCTTGTCCTCAGGGCCCACTAACAGGCCAGGTTTGAAAGAGAACTGAAATACATCCCAGGTGATATCATTTGCTGCTCAGTGATTACAGTATTCTAGTCTGCATCTCCCCAAGGTAATACATAAAACCTGGCCTGTTAGTGGGCCCTAAGGACAGGGTTGATGACCACTGTTTTAGTGTATTGCGGGGGAGGTGCTTTTACTAGGGGAAGACATGGATCCATGTCCCTGCTTTTCAGGAACACAGGATCCATGTCCCTGCTTTTCAGGAACACAGGATCCATGCATTCCCTACTTTGCAGGAACACAGGATCCATGCCTTCCCTACTTTGCAGGAACACAGGATCCATGCCTTCCCTACTTTGCAGGAACACCGGATCCATGCCTTCCCTGCTTTGCATGAACACAGGATACAAGCCTCCCTGCTTTGCAGGAACACAGGATCCATGCCTTCCCTACTTTGCAGGAACACCGGATCCATGCCTTCCCTGCTTTGCATGAACACAGGATACAAGCCTCCCTGCTTTGCAGGAGCACAGGATCCATGCCTTCCCTACTGACAGAACGGCAATCTGATTTGTTTACAAGAGGTTTGCAAGATAACTGAAATACATCCCAGGTGGTATCATTTGCTGCTCAGTGATTACAGTATTCTAGACTGCATCTCCCCAAGGTAATACATAAAACCTGGCCTGTTAGTGGGCCCTGAGGACAGGGTTGATGACCACTGTTTTAGTGTATTGTGGGGGAGGTGCTTTTACTAGGGGAAGACATGGATCCATGTCCCTACTTTGCAGGAACACAGGATCCATGCCTTCCCTGCTTTGCAGGAACACAGGATCCATGCCTTCCCTGCTTTGCAGGAACACAGGATCCATGCCTTCCCTGCTTTGCAGGAACACAGGATCCATGCCTTCCCTGCTTTGCAGGAACACAGGATCCATGCGCCTTCCCTGCTTTGCAGGAACACAGGATCCATGCGCCTTCCCTGCTTTGCAGGAACACAGGATCCATGCGCCTTCCCTGCTTTGCAGGAACACAGGATCCATGCCTTCCCCGCTTTGCAGGAACACAGGATCCATGCCTTCCCCGCTTTGCAGGAACACAGGATCCATGCCTACCCTGCTTTGCAGGAACACAGGATCCATGCCTTCCCTGCTTTGCAGGAACACAGGATCCATGCCTTCCCTGCTTTGCAGGAACACAGGCTCCATGCCTTCCCTGCTTTGCAGGAACACAGAACCGATGCCTTCCCTGCTTTGCAGGAACACAGTATCCATTGCTTCCCTACCTTGCAGGAGCACAAGATTCATGCCTTCCCTACTTTGCAGGAACACAGGATCCATGCCTTCCCTAGGAGCACAGGATTCATGCCTTCCCTACTTTGCAGGAACACAGGATCCATGCCTTCCCTACTGACAGAACGGCAATCTGATTTGTTTATTTAGGCAGACTGCTGTTCTGCCTCTGTGCTGGATGACCATGTCTGCAGTCTCTGATCATGTCCCCAGCCTCTAACCATCTTCTGGACGATGTCTGCCGTCTCTGACAGTCTCTTGTATCATGTTCGCAGTCTCTGACTAGCTCCTATAGTATGTCTGCAGTCTCTGGCCAACTCCTGAGGTGGGGCTCTAATAGAAAGAGGTGGAGCCTAAAGAGGAAGAGGTGAGGTTTACAGATGAAGGGATGGGTCTTAAACAAGAAGGGGTGCGACAAATTCAGATGGGGGGGGGGGGTGGGTGCCCGATTTTTAGTCCACTGATCACATACTAGGTACATGATCTGGCACAGCAGTGCCACATTGCTGCCATATATTTAAAATATACTTTCGGCAAGTGGTTAATTGAATACGTTGAAGCTAATTGAGTACAGTACACAGCTGCACCAGGTTTTGCACTCTCCAGTTTGAGTAAATCAACCCCATGGTGTGTAGGGAAATAGCTCTTGGGAGATGTAGTTCTGGGGACATGGCTAGTTCATTAGGAACGGAGCTTCCCAGCTGCTGCCCCCTGCAAGAATTTTACAAGCCAAAGAGTATAAAAGCTGTTTCTTGCTGTTGTTTTCTACGTGCCCTTGCGTTGATCATTGCGGCCCAACGCACCTGGTGTGAATGAGCCCCTATAGCTAGTTTTCCATTCATAGGCACTTGCACTGTGTTTGCTATCCAGCCATTGACATGTGCATCTTTACAGCTGGTCACACATCTGCCCTGATAAAAATTATTATCCTTGCCATGTACTGCGCTACAGAATATGTTGCAGCTACATACATTAGCCATATTATCAATAACAACTGCTTTGTAATATAAAAAAAAAAAAATCTGTGGTTCACCTTCATTTTGTCTTTTAAAAATCTGTGTACGCGAGAAAAAAAAAAAAAAGAAGAAAATTAATTTGTTAGGAGTGTTTGTTCTTCGCTAAACAAAGACCGAACACCAACTTTTACTTGTAAGAATGAAAAGCAAATACAATTATAGGAGTGTTGAGGACCCGCTCGGCGACGGCGTTCTGCTCTGATTCAGCTCGGCAAAACGTCACGCCGTGTTTGTTTATGCCGGGCGATCAGTGATGGATGGTCTATAAAGCTGCTTACAGGAGCGTCCGCGCCGCCGCCGAATAAGAGTACTTAGAGGCGCAATTTACGCCGTTGACAAGCCAGGTTTATTTTATTCTAATGGAAAAGGATTACAGCAGTGACGGGGAGGGCGTGAACTCTACGGAATTATCTGTCTCCCTGCACTGATTTGACAAAAAAGAAAAAATATTTTATCTTCATCTAAGCTTTTAGGATGAGATAACCTGCAAACCCATTACTGGGAAAATTATGTAATTCAAAGAAATTTTTCTACCCGCATTCTGTGCAGTGGGAATAAAGCTAAAGCACAGCGTAGGGTCTTTAAAACATTTAATGTTGCACCCTTCCCACTCCTTTAGGTCACAGGTAGAATAAAGCATGGTGCATCATGGGAGCACCGGTTACGTAACGTTAATTTTTTTTAAATCGTATTTATTTGAGTTTAAAAATATATATATATATATTTAACACAGTAAAGGGACAAGTACACATATGGGCCCGGATTCAGATACATTGGTGTATCTTCTCGGCGGGCGTAACGTATCTCAGATACGTTACGCCGCCGTAAAATAGGGCGCAAGTTCCGTATTCAGAAAGAACTTGCGCCCTAAGTTACGGCGGCGTAAAGTATGTGGTCCGGCGTAAGCCCGCCTAATTCAAATGTGAATGATGTGGAGCGTGTTTTATTTAAATTAATGGTGACCCCACGTATTTGAAGTTTTTTACGAACGGCGCATGCGCCATTTCGTGAAAGAATCCCAGTGCGCATGCTCGAAATTACGCCGCAAATCATCAATGCTTTAGACGTGACCGTGACTTACGTACAGCCCTATTCGCGAACGACGTAAAATTTTCAAAATTCGATGCGGGAACGACGTCTATACTTAACATAGGATACCCCTCATATAGCAGGGGTAACTTTACGCCGGAAAAAGCCTAACGTAAACGACATAAAAAAAAAATGCACCGGGCGTACGTACATTTGTGAATCGGCGTACCTACATCATTTGCATATTCCTTGCGTAAATATACAGAAGCGCCACCTAGCCGCCAGCGTGAATATGCAGTCTAAGATACGACGGTGTAAGACACTTACGCCGGTCGGATCTTAGGGAAATCTATGCGTAACTGATTCTATGAATCAGTCGCATAGATACAACCCCGCAACTCAGAGTTACGACGGCGTCGTAACTGGTATCTGAATCCGGGCCATGGTTTCAGAACAAGCCAATATGACCTGTGGCGCAAGCAGCCAAAAATTAAGCAATAGATCACTGAATTTAAGCAGTTAAGGAGGGGTGCCATCCCTGAGAATATCAATGAAGGCAAGTGGAAACACATAATTAGGGTCCTGTGGCCACGTGGGAGGGAGGAGATGAAAAAAAGAGCACATGATAGAGGAGAATGGCCAAGAGCTTTATGATGGAGGCTAGAGAGAAGAGGGCAGCAAAGCTTGGGAAGAAAGAGGAAGGGTAGGTGGTAATACATCCAATGGCTCGACAACCCCCATTCCCCACTCAAGACCCCACTGCATCTATGGTCATTAAGCTAGGAAAAAGTGGGGGGTAACCTATGTCCATGGCAGGTGTGAAGATCAAAGACCAAAATGTAGATGGCAAGGCCAGGTGCAAACCACAGTACATTTTTGGTAAGCATCTTCAAGCCATGCTGTAGGCTCCTCCATCTTCATCAACTGGTTAGATTCTAGATTCCTCTCAGTAAGTAGTAGGAAAGTCTGGTATCTCCAATACATTGGTAATCATGGCCATAGGTGCTATTAAGAAGAATGTCATGGATATGCAATAGTCTGGCAGCTTACCTGTTTCCATCTGTCCATTAGAGGCCTGACTCTGTTCTGGTTACCTTCTTATTTCCTCTCCTTCCTGTATGGCCCCACCCAGGCCATCCCAGGAAGTCTATATTAACTATTACAATACAGGCCTGCAGTGCTGTTCAACAGTGTTGTTTGCTCAAGTTCCTGTCTGCAGTGTGCTTCGATTATCTTCCTGTGTACCGTTTTTGGCTCGTCCCAGACTTCTCCTGTTTGCGTGTGCCCTTGACCTTTTGCCTGTCCCTCAGTTACCCTAGTCTGCCTGTTGCCCTGACCTCGGCTTACCCATCACTACCGTTGTCCTGGTTGCTGCTTCCCCTCGCTCTCTGCGCAGCGTCACCTAGGGGATCCCAGGGGTCGCGACCTGGATCCTACTGCGGCGAAGGCCATCCTCACCACTAGAAGCTCTGGTGAACACAAAGCTCGGTCTTAGACTCCGCGCCCTGGGCGATCTTGGGTTCGCTTCCTCTCTGATGGCAGCAGTCGGCTATAGGGTTCACTACCCTGTGGTGCATCCCTGACCCCCACGGGTGCACTTGTCACCTGGCCACAGGTGACCTGACAAATAATCTTAAGACGTTTTTAAGGGAAGTTACTAAGGAACCAAGTATGTTGGAGGTTACATAACTATAATTTTTTTTTTGGAAAATGTTTAGTGAGTTTTTCACAAAATTATTTACCACAATGGAAGGATAGAGAACAAGTGGCCTTCAGAACAAGCCACTATGACATATGCCAAAAATAGAGAAATAGATTACTGGAAATAAGCAGTTCATGAGGGGTACCATCCCTGAGAACACCAATGACTGAAGGCAAGTAGAAACAAAGAATAGGGTGATGGGCTGCATGGGAAAAAGAAGAATAAAAGAGGATAGCATAAAAAAGAAGAGACCAAGAAGGGTAGGTGGAGCTCCATCCAAGGGTACAGCAACCCCCCATTCCCCACCCAAGACTGCATCAGTGGTCAATGAGCTAGGAAAAAAGGGTCATCTACATCCTAGGTAGGTATGCAGGTAACCAAAATGTTGGTAGATAAGCCAGATGCCCCAAACAGCAATACATTTCTGTTAAAAGTCTTTGAGCAATGCAGTAAGTTCCTCCATCCTCATCAACCAGTTAGATTCTATGTTGCATTCCGTGAGTAGTGGTTGTTGGGTATCTCAAATTCTTTGAAAATAAGGGCCCTAGGTAGGTGCTATTAAGAAGAATCTTAAAACATTTTTACAGGAAGTTACTAAGGATCCAAGTATTATGGAAGGTTACGTTAATGTATGATTTTTTTTTTTAATAGTAAATGTTTATTGTGATTTTCACAAAATTATTTAACACAGTAAAAGGATAGAGAACAAATACAAATATGGCCTTTAGAAAAAGCCACTATAACAAATGTGGCGCAAGCAGTCAAAAACAGAACAACAGTTTATTGATCAATACATATAAGTGGTTTAGGAGGGGTACCATTCCTGAGAACATCAATGTGTAAAGGTAGGTGGGAACTCGTAACTGGGGTCATTGGGCCTCTTGGGGGAGATAGAGGACTAAAAAAAAAAAGAATTGTTTGGATAGAATGGGAAGAGATGGATGAAATGTGGTAAATGAGCTAGGAAAAATTAGGGTCATCTACATCCAAAGTAGGTCTGAAGGTAACCAAAATGTAGGTAGGCCAGGCGTTCAAAACAAGAATACATTTCTGATGAGCATCTTTAAGCCAAGTTCCTCCATCCTAACCAACTGGTTATGTTCTATAATCCACGCAGTGAGTAGTGGGTGAGTTGGGGATCTCCAATGCCTTGAATGATGGCTCTAGGTGCTATTATGAAGACTTATCTTAAGTCTTAATCTTAAGAGATCTTTACAGGCAGTTACTAAGGATCCAGCTATGTTGGAGGTTACGTAAATGTATATATATTTTTTTTCGAAGTAATTGTGTAATGAGACTTTTACAAAATGATTTAATGCAATAGGGTAGACAACAAGTACACATATGGTCTTCAGAACAGCCAACGTGGACAAATGTGATATAAGCAGTCAATAACTGTGCAATAGTATATTGATCACTAGATATAAGTGGTTCAGGAGGGTCCAATGCCTAAGAACATCAACAACAAGGTAAGTAGAAACGCGTGACTAGGGTCCTGGGCAGGGCCGTCTTTAATATTGATTGGACCCTGGGCAAAAAAAATCTTGGGCCCCCCTCCATGCAGTTTCACTCTCCACCTTCTTTGAGGCCGAGTACTCACGAGCAGACATGTCCGATGAAACCGGTCCGTGGACCGTTTTCATCGGACATGTCTCCCCGGGGACTGCCCGGGGACTTCTGTTCGATGGCTGTACACACCATCGAACAGAGGTCCGCGCGTAAACAATACGCGGGGCGTGTCCGCGGTGTCGCCGCGTCGATGACGCGGTGTCGCCGCGTCGATGACGCGGTGTCGCCGCGACGTGGGCGGCCTGCCTTTAAAATGCTTCCACGCATGCGTCGCAGTCATTCGACGCATGCGAGGGATGGCGGGCGGCAGGACATGTACGGTAGGTCTGTACAGACGACCGTACATGTCCGGGCAGACAGGTTTCCAGCGGACTGTTTAAAAGCAAGTCCAGGAAACAGTTGTCCGCTGGAAACCTGTCTGATCCGCCCGAAAATGGTTCGCTCGGGCCTACACACGGCCAAACATGTCTGCTGAAACTGGTCTGCGGACCAGTTTCAGCAGACATGTTTGGTCGTGAGTACGGGGCCTTAGGCATACAATAAATATTGGCTAGACTCAAATCTTAATCAGATCAGGCAGTGATTGCGATTGGTTGTCAGAGGTTACAGTGTATCATTACCGCTCACTGACTGGTTGCTAGTTGTAGAAAAACATTTTGGAGACATGGAGGTCCCCTTTATCAAGGGGACAAAGTAGCAGAAACCTGTATAGCCGAGTCCCATCCAAAAGTTTTACTGTGTCCCATATTATAAAAAAAAACATGGAGGTCTCCTTTATTAAGGTGACAAAGTTTGAAAGACAATATGATCCAAATCAATAGACGCAACACCCAAGTGAAATCCAATGTGGTCTACATGGTGCCACCAGGGCCGTCTTTAATATGGTTTGGGCCCTGGGCAAACATTTTTTTTGGGGCCCCCTCCAGCTTATTCTGGGCCTGGCTGATTCACATGTATGTGTTTTGGCGGGCCTCATTTGTGCAGGTACAGCAGCCCATTGATTTGAATGGGCTGCCATGCCTTCGTTTCCTGCAGAAAAAAAGGTGCATTCAGCATTTTAAAAATATAGTTGCCTTGAAATCCATTCTGCTTTTGCACCATGCTACTTACCTGCAGTTCTTGCACACACAAACGCACTGTGTTTTTAAAAGCGTGACCTAAACGTCTAAAAATGAAGCAAGTTTGACAGTGCGGGAACTGCAGATAAGTCACAGCAGAATGGACAGACAGTGTTGTATTTCATTGCTTGATGGGCATAGGTGTGCCGTGTGCGCAGCCTATTACATGAGGCATGCGCTTTTTTTGCAGGAAATGCAGGCATGGCGGCCCATTAAAATGAATAAGCTGCTGTGCCTGCGCAAATGTGGGCCGCCAAAACACATGCATGTGAACCAGCTAGGCCCAAAATAAGCCCATCAAGCAGTTAAATATAGACAGTAATGCCATTTGCTGTAAATTATGCTGTGTCCTCTGAGGCCTCACTCAGCCTGGACTGCAGGTCTGGTCAGTGTTTTAAAAAGTTCCTCTATTTTACTCATGGCATGGCATGGCATGGGGATAGGGAGCCAGGGAAGGAGAAAGAAGACCTTACCTTGTCCTGGCAAGCTCAGCTCCAGCTTCTGATCTAAATAATTCTCCACAGTCCACACACACTGCTAGCCGCTGCCTAGTTTCACTTGACAAAGCAGGAACCAGGCAGCACTCCTCTCCATTCCGCGGTCTCGCTCCTCCCCTGCTCCTCCGAGGTACACTGGCCACTAAACACTGCACGCATAGCAAGGAGCGGGCCATAGCATCAGTGGAATTCAAGGCCCCACCCACCCATGGCCAGGGCCGCTACTCGATCTAAAAAGAAAGCACCACTGGCACTGGCTGCACACCGCTGATGATTTTCAGCGCCGATTTGCGGGCAGCATGCGGGCATAACGGGCGGCTCTGCTTTGGGCCCCTAACAGTGACAGGGCCCTGGGCAGCTTCCCCGTTTGCCCTGCGGTAAAGACGGCTATGGGTGGCACCCAATATAATCTTTGCCTTGTGCCGTTGTATAGGTAGCCAAATAATTACACATGTTGGTACCATGTAAGAAGGGAAAAAGAAGCCTTATCCTACCCATGAAAAGCCGCTAGAAATCGGGATGCAGCACAGAGACTTATTGGTGGTGTGCATTCTGTTAACCCAAGGCAATGCTGTGGCGTGCGTTCATGTACTTCCAAAGCTCTAGAAGTAACCATTTATAAAAGAGGAAACCACTTGCTTTCTCTTGCATACAGAAAATATTGGGCCAAATCCTCAAAAGAGATACAACGGAGTAACTGCTGTTACTCCGTCGTATCCCTGGTCCTAACTATGGAACTGATCCACAGAATCAGTTTTCCATAGTTAGGACAAAGATCCGTCATGTGTAATTGAATTACACTGTCGGATCTTAGGATGCAGTACCGCATCCGCCGCTGGGGGCATTTTGCGTCGAAATGCCGCCTCGGGTATGCAAATTAGGACTTACGGAGATCCACGAAGCTTTTCAGCTTCGTTTTTTCTCCGTAAGTTTTATTTTGCAAATGCAAAATTAGGGCTGCTTTTACAAGGTGTAAACTGTTTACACCTTGTAAAAACAGACCTTTCTTGCTCGCGACGCGATTTTTTTTTAAATTTTAAATTTTTTTTTTGGCGCCGTATCTTTTTTTTTACCCGACGCAACTTTATTGTCCCGTCGCAATCCACAAAGCCTGACGTAACGTAATTTCGCGCTATGCACGTCGGGAAAATGACGTCACGAGCATGCGCAGTACGGCCGGCGCGGGAGCGCGCCTCATTTAAATGGGAATCGCCCCCTGGAGAAGAGGAACGCCTTGCGCCGGCCGGATTTAAGTTACACCGCTCAAAATTTCTAGGTAAGTGCTTTGTGGATCGGGCACTTAGTTAGAGATTTTGCGGCGGTGTAACTTAAATGGAAAAAGTTACGTTGCGCCGGGTTTTTGAGGATTAGGCCCATTATCTTTAATAGCAATGTTGCTCAACCACAGACGCCTCACATCTACCTACCACAACACAGGGCCAGTAAGAGTGGCAGGAAATTCAAAACCAGACAATTTGAGGTCATCCAATAAAACCCAGATACCCAACAAGCTAAACATAAATGTAGCTAGCCGTCAACTTACAATTGGAGAACACAGGCTTTTTAATCGAGGATTGTCATTTTGCCCCATTAACCGCCTCCAATCCATTTTAAATTGGTTGTGAAGATTCTTCAGTTCGAGAGACAGTTACAAGTTAAGCAACATTTTTCCTCTTATCACAGCCCAGCTAGACCAATGGCCACACAATTTAAATTGAAAAGTACTTTTGTTCCTCCAGGCAATTTTGCTTCAATTGAGACTTTTATTAAAATCATAAAGAGACGCACTATACAGTCAGCCAGTCAGAAAAGATCCTTTTCGAACCTTGACAAAGAAGAAAGAGCAGCAATTATATCCCTCAAAGAAGAGGAGTCTGGTTAACGGAGTGCACACCGCCAGGATGTCTCTACTCCCAATCCTGAGTCCCTAGGCTTTATACTGGTAGGACAATGCTTCTTTTTCCTTTTTTTATTCAATATCAGCTTATGTATTTGGCTATTCTTACCATGAAAGAGGTTGAAAAAAGATTTTTGGAGATGGTCGTATGTGGACCTCTTTGGATGTTTGGTGTTGTGTTTATCAGTGGCGTTGTTACGGGGGTACGGACTGCACCTGGGTGATACTCGCCAGAGGAGTGACACCATTAACCACTTAACCCCCGGACCATATTGCTGCCCAAAGACCAGAGCACTTTTTGCGATTCGGCACTGCGTCGCTTTAACGGACAATTGCGCGGTCGTGCGACGTGGCTCCCAAACTAAATTGGCGTCCTTTTTTCCCCCACAAATAGAGCTTTATTTTGGTGGTATTTGATCACCTCTGCGGTTTTTAGTTTTTGCGCTATAAACAAAAATAGGGTGACAATTTTGAAAAAAATGAATATTTTTTGCTATAATAAATATCCCCCAAAAATATATATAAAAAACATTTTTTTTCCTCAGTTTAGGCCGATACGTATTCTTCTACATATTTTTCGTAAAAAAAAATCGCAATAAGCGTTTATTGATTGGTTTGCGCAAAAGTTATAGCGTTTACAAAATAGGGGATAGTTTTATGGCATTTTTATTAATATTTTATTTTACTAGTAATGGCGGCGATTAGCGTTTTTTTTTCAGTACTGCGACATTATGGTGGACACTTCGGACACTTTTGACACATTTTTGGGACCATTGGCATTTTTATAGCAATCAGTGCTATAAAAATGCATTGGATTACTATAAAAATGCCACTGGCAGTGAAGGGGTTAACACTAGGGGGCGGGGAAGGGGATAAGTATGTTCCCTGGGTGTGTTCTAACTGTAGGGGGGGGGGAACTCACTAGGGGAAATCACTGATCCTCTGTTCATACATTGTATGAACAGACGGTCAGGCATTTCCCCCCCTGACAGGACCGGGAGCTGTGTGTTTACACACACAGCTCCCGGTCCCCGCTCTGTACCGAGCGATCGCGTGTGCCCGGCGGCGATCGCGCCTGACGGGCACGGGAGTCGGGGGCGAGCGGTGGGCGCACTCGCGCTCCCCCGGCAGGAGAGCCGACTTGCCGCCGTAAAACGACGGTGGGCGGTCGGCAAGCAGTTAAGTAGGAAGCACCTTTTTCTGACAGTTCTTTTCAAGTTAAAATCATTCTTTTTTTTTTGCTAGAAAATGACTTAGAACCCCCAAACATTATATATATTTTTAGTAGAGACCCTAGAGAATAAAATGGCGGTTGTTGCAATATTTTATGTTGCACTGTATTTGCGCAGCAGTCCTTTTAAATGCAATTTTTTTTGGAAAAAATTACTTTAATGAAGAATAAAAAAAACTAGCCAGTAAAGTTAGCCCATTTTTTTTTTGTATAAATGTAAAAGATTTTACGCCGTGAGAATCGTGATCTTCATTCTAAGCAAAAAAATCTTGATTCTCATTTTGGCCAGAATCGTGCAGCTCTACAGTGCATACAGACCCCAAGGGGAAGGGGGCCCACTGTATACCTCCACAAACTGTGGGTTCGATTTGGGAAGTGACCCATGCTCCAAAACTGTCCTTTAAAGTGGAGTGCCACCCATAAATATAACATTACATCAGTATGTCATTAGTCCTTTAAGAATTTTTTTTTTTTTTTAGATGCCTTCAAAGTGTTGTTGCTAGGCAGAATAGTTAATCTTCCCACTTCCTGCACCTAGGTGCTTAAGCTTCCTAACCTACACCGCACAGACTCCTGGGAATGTAGTGGGTGTAACTTTCCAGGAGTCTGTGCACTCCCCAGTCTCGAAGAATCATGTGGCTTGGACAGCACAGGTGCTGAAACCTGATCTGAAACCTATTACACTGCTTGTGCAGCACTGAGCATGTGCGAGATCTGCAAGGCTGAAATCCAGGAAGTCATACAGTCTGGCTTCATGATGCCCACACTTAAGATGGCCCCAGTCAATTTCTATTTTATAAAGTGTCTAAATGCTGTAACAACTTAACAAAACGGACCTTAGTTTACAGACTAACTTTACTAGAATACATTAAGCTTGTGTATTACAGGGGTATTTATATTTAAAAAGTGAAATTGTGGCCGGAACTCCGCTTTAAGCCACTGCCATGCCTGTCACTTGGTATCCTAACATTGCACCAGCCCTCTGTTACATGCAATCAGCACCTCTGGTTTGCTTCCAGGTTCACCAGCTCTGGCTACTACTCTGTATAATGCTAAACCTGTGTGCCTCCATAGCATAGAGTGGCATAGTGTTTAGAGGAGGGGGGCCCAACTTTTGATTTTCGCATACTGCAAGTTTGAGACAGTTAGTATTGGCATAGCAATACTTTTGGGAGGGCTTTGGGCATAACAGTGATAGACCATAAAAAGAAAGGTACGCATTGGCACCTTATGCAGTCACCTATCAGTGGCATTTGTACATTTCCAATTTGTATGTTTCTCACGGGTTCACTTTAGTAGAACTAAGCCCAGAAAAATTCAGGTAGCATCTGCAGCTAGTGATCTTACAGCAGTTTCATGGGTTTCCATGGAGTTGCTGTCAGCTTCAGCATAGAACCTCAATAGAAATCACACATTAAAAGAGCTGTGGACTGGCAGATTACTCATTCTGGAAATATTGAGTGGTGTTGCTGAATACAAACTGGAAAGGTTTTTTTTTTTGTTTGTTTTTTTAATAATAAAGCCATTTATGTTTTGCAAAAAATTGCTGTGCTTGATCGTACTGAAGGCCCATTGAGCAGGGGAGTGTGTGTCTGAGCATGTTCGTTTTATTGTTTTTATTTTGTGCCTGATTGGGCTGTGAGTGTGGGATTGCATCCTAAACTTAGAGGCCCGGATTCAGAAAGAAGTTACGACGGCGTATCTCCAGATACGCCGTCGTAACTCCGAATGCGGGCCGTCGCAACTCGGCGCCTGATTCATAGAATCAGATACATTTCACAGTTGCCTAGATACGAGCGGCGTAAGTCTCCTACGCGGTCGTATCTTAGGGTGCATATTTACGCTGGCCGCTAGGTGGCGCTTCCGTTGATTTCCGCGTCGAATATGCAAGTTAGCAAGATACGCCGATTCATTCAGGGAGCTGCGGTGGCTCAACGCGATTGGCACTGCGCTGACAAGCCATTCACCTCTGCAGCTAGAGGTTCGGATCCCGGTCTCGGCTGCATGTGAATTGAGTTTGGTGGTCTCAGCCCGGCTCCCGGTGGGTGTGCTATGTGAGGTAAGCTTGCGCTTAGTACGCCCACCCCCCTCCCACAAAAACCACCACACTTACACGCACTCGAAATTGGGTTAACATGCACGCACTTTGACCACGCGGTCTCTAAAAAGAGAGGCGAAGGACTAACGGGGCAGGTTGAGCGGGCTAGATCCTCTCACTCCCTTATAGGGAGTCCCTCTGCCCCGTTGGGCTTCAAAGCGGAGCAGGTAGGGCGGGCTGTGTGGGAGGACCCCCTCACACACCCGCCATTGCCACCCGGGGCACGGAGAAAGGTGGCAGATTGCCTCTGGGGGAGGCCTGCCTACTCCCAACTCCTGCAGTCCGGCTCCTCTCTCGAGTACACGCACAAAATACACTTTAAAAAAAAAACTATATGAGGCATAGCCAATGTTAAGTATGGACGTCGGGCCAGCGTCACATTTTGCGTCGTTTGCGTAAGTCGTACGCGAATAGGGCTGTGCGTAAGTTACGTTCACGTCTAAAGCAATGACTATTTGCGGCGTAATTTGGAGCATGCGCACTGGGATACTTTCACGGACGGCGCATGCGCCGTTCATTAGTAACGTCAATTACGTGGGGTCACGACTATTTAGCATACAACACGCCCCCTACCAGCCTATTTTGAATTAGGCGGGCTTACGCTGTGTCAGATACACTACGCAGCCGTAACTTACAGTGCAAGTTGTTTCTGGATAAGGAACCTCCGCTCTAAGTTACGGCGGCGTAGTGTATCTGAGATACGCTACGCCCGCCTAAAGATGGGCAGATCTCTCTGAATCCGGGCCAGAGTTTCTATCAAGGCAAAAAAAATAAAAAATGCAGTACAGCTCTGCAACACAAGCACCGTTTCCCATAAAGACCCTATAAATACAAACAAAAAACCCGTTGAGCTTCCAGAAATGCACTCATCTCCTATATCCTGCTGTACGAAGACAACACAGGATTTTTGTGGACTGAGAGGTGTCAGCCCTGCCCAGTGTCTTTTTGGCAAACTACTCAACCGCGTCTCCCACTCTCAGATTTCTATAGCATAAATGGTAATCAATCTCTAGTCTAATTTGGAGGGCAAAATGGTGCATAGGACACAGGACCGCTCTGATTTTCTGATAGGCTCAACCGGTATTTTTTGCACTTCTGAAATGAATATAAAACTTTCAGTAAAATATTTAACAGAAAGTAAATAAGAGAAATACTATTAGCCAGATTCAAAGAGAGTTACGCCGGCGTATCAGTAGATACGCCGTCGTAACTCTGAATCTACGCCGTCGTAAATTTAAGCGTATTCTGGAAACCAGATACGCTTAAATTAGGCTAAGATACGAGCGGCGTAAGTCTCCTACGCCGTCCTATCTTAGGGTGCATATTTACGCTGGCCGCTAGGTGGCGCTTCCGTTGTTTTCTGTGTCAAATATGCAAATGAGCAAGATACGCCGATTCACGAACGTACGTACGCACGTCGCAATTAGTTACGCCGTTTACGGAAGACATACACCGGCGTAAAGATAAAGCTGGTCTTTAGGTGGCACAGCCCATGCAAAGTATGGACGTCGGAACAAGCGTATCTTTTTACGTCGTTTGCGTAAGTCGTACGCGAATAGGGCTGTGCGTAAGTTACGTTCACGTAGTAGGCAGTGTTAGACGTATCTTAGGCATTCTATCCGACGCATGCGCACTGGGATACGTCCACGGACTGCGCATGCGCCCTTCGTTCAAAATGTCATTTACGTGGGGTCATGGTTTATTTACATAAAACACGCCCACCTCAACACAATTTGAATTAGGCGGGCTTACGCCGGCCCATTTACGCTACGCCGACGTTTCTTAGGACGCAAGTGCTTTGTGAATACAGCACTTGCCTCTCTAACTTACGGCGGCGTAGCGTATATGAGATACGCTACGCCTGCCTAACGTTAGGCAGGTCTTACTGAATCTGGCTAATTGTGCATGGTTCCCCAACCAGGGTTCCTCCATTGCTTGAGCAATGAGCAAGTTTTGTCGCTCGGATAACTTCCCACTGACACCATTGGTCTTTGAAGATCATCACGCTAATGTATCTTGAAATGTAGAATCATTTGTGGCAGGGGTTCCCTGAGACCAGAAAAAGGCTTCTTTAATAGAATGCTAAGGGACACCAACATTGAAGACTCAATCAAGAGAAGAGTTTCCTTCCAACTCAAGCCCCCCCCCCCCCCCCAAGTGAGTGAGTGAGTAACTTGTATAGCGCAGCAAATGCGAACTTAATCTCCTCAAGGCGCTTGGCATCCAGCGTCGTACCGGTCTTTCAGAAGAAGTGGGTCTTTTCCTAAATGCCCGATGGTTTTTCTCCAAGCGGGATGGTAGTGGGTAGAGCATTCCAGAGCCGTGGTCCTTGGACCGAAAATCTACGTTCTCCCTTCGATTTGTAGCGGGATTTAGGAATTTGGAGAAGGTTTTGGTTGGTTGACCGGAGCAGATCCTGCCCTTTATTAACTAAGGGGCGGGGGCCACTCAGAGATATCAACTTGTGAACCCGCCCCCTTGTGACGTCATTGATTGAGGGCATGCTGGGTCATTGATGTCACGAGGGGTGGTGTCACTGATATTCACTGGGCGTTAAGGTCCCCTGTCCCTCAAAACGTGGGCATTGGGTAAGTTAGGCGGCCGCGAGGCCCCTGTGTGTGCGAGGCCTTATTTGCCTAATTAAAGAGCCACCTCTGATGTAAATAGGAGGTGGTTGCACAGTGTTTTTCATTGTGGGCGGAGAATGAACACAGTGTGACAGCAATAGCTGTCAGAGCAACCCTGTGGTTGCTAGCCACTTATCTTTTAGCTTGTGTGTGTGTGGTAGGGGTCCACCCGCCCTCACCACTACACCCTGGGCAAGCTGCCCCTTCTGCCCTCCCCTTGTCCGGGCCCTGTCTACAGGACACTTCTAGAAGGTCTCTCCAAGCATTTCTACTCTTCCCCAGCATCTCACTGACACAAATCTCCCAGTGATTGGCCGGGTTGAAAAGAATATTCATAACCCATAATATTGTATCTTCTTACTTTATTTACTGGAAAACACTCCCTAGTAGCAGGCAAAAGCAAACAATGTATTAAGGCTTTGGAGAAACCCAACGAACCCAGATACAGTAAACAATCGGAGGTCAGGCTGGCTACAGACTAGCTGCCAATGTTTGGACTAGGGCAGGGGTCAAGTCCTGGGGAAAAAAGTGTGGGAACTCCCACCCAAGATCCACTCCCCCACCAAAAAAAAAAAAAAATGATACGCTCATATGCATAATTACTAAAGCGCATGTTCTTTCTAAATCCAGTGATAACTCGCGGCAGACCTCCGCAATGTCTCCTGGGAACAATGACAAAAGCTCCCAGGAGACATTGCGGCATTGAGGAAGTGACGGAATACCCGCACACTACCGATTAATCCATATACAGGAAGCAGCCAGTAACATAAAGGATTACTAAGGTTCGCCTGCCCCTGACAGTGAGTCAAGCTGGGCATCGCCGCTCAGTGAAGGATTGGCTCGGGTGGCTTGGCTTCTCTAGTCCTGCAAAGGGAACTGCGTTCCTGCTGTAAAAAAAGTGCAGGAACTCCGTTCCCACGCGTTCCCGCAGGACTTGAGCCCTGGACTAGGGACATTCCATTAAGGCAGGGTTGTTCCAGACCTCCCATCACTGTTGGTTTGTGATTATTGTCACCAAGAGAAATATAGGGGTAAATAAAAGCCTGGAGAGGATTACATTTCTTGGCACTTGATCCATAACTTTAGAAATGTTTTAAAGGCCATTGACCTCTTAAACCCTTCCCAGCAGCACATACTCTGTTCTCCACCCTATAGTTCAGATTAGAATGAGAAAAGGCAAGATTATTTTCATGTATTTTAGATATATATGTATGTCATTTATTTGTAATTGAATCGATGTGCTTTTAACCACTTAAGCCCCGGACCTTTAGGCAGCTAAATGCCCAGGCCAGGTTTTGCGATTCGGCACTGCGTCGCTTTAACAGACAATTGCGCGGTCGTGCGACGTGGCTCCCAAACAAAATTGACCTTTTTTTCCGACAAATAGAGCTTTCTTTTGGTGGTATTTGATCACTTCTGTGGTTTTTATTTTTTGCGCTATAAACAAAAATAGAGCGTCAATTTTGAAAAAAAATCAATATTTTTTACTTTTTGCTATAATAAATATCCCCCAAAAACATATATACATTTTTTTTTTCCTCAGTTTAGGCCGATACGTATTCTTCTACCTATTTTCGTAAAAAAAATCGCAATAAGCGTTTATCAGTTGGTTTGCGCAAAATTTATAGCGTTTACAAAATAGGGGATAGTTTTATTGCATTTTTATAATTTTTTTTTTTTTTTACTACTAATGGCGGCGATCAGCGATTTTTTTCGTGACTGCGACATTATGGCGGACACTTCGGACAATTTTGACACATTTTTGGGACCATTGTCATTTTCACAGCAAAAAATGCATTTAAATTGCATTCTTTATTGTGAAAATGACAGTTGCAGTTTGAGAGTTAACCACAAGGGGGCGCTGAAGGAGTTCAGCTTCACCTAGTGTGTGTTTACAACAGTAGGGGGGTGTGGCTGTAGGTCTGACGTCATCGATCGAGTCTCCTTTATAAAAAGGATCACTCGATCGATGCGCCGCCACAGTGAAGCACGGGGAAGCCGTGTTTACATACGGCTCTCCCCGTTCTTCAGCTCCGGGGAGCGATCGCGAGGGGGTGGCTAGAAACGAATAGCCGCACCCTCATCCCAGATCACTCCCCGCGCGCCGCATGTAGCGGGAGGGTCCCGATAGGACCCGCGGAAAGGCGGGGACGTACATGTACGCCCATATGCCTGTACGTACCATTCTGTGGACGTACATATACGGAGGGCGTTAAGCGATTAATTACACACTTGAGTGTTATGCACTATTTAAGCTGTTAATTCAGAGTATGTGTCCGTCATGATTAAGGCCATAACTGGTTGAAACGCGTTGCCATCTTGTGGCTGCTATTTTTGTATACCCGCTGAATAAAGCCCATGATAGCTGAGTATTGACCGTGGTGTCGGCTTTTTGTTGGATTGATCGCTGTGGATGAGGTTTCAGCTGCCTTTGCCTGAGCACTAGTTATATAGCCACATGGGAGGTAGAAGCATTGGCTTGTTTTCTTGGAATTTCAATGAGAAAGGAAGCCCCCTGTAATAGGGAAAAAAGGAAAAAATTACCCCTAGGGGCTTTGTGTTGCAGCGATGAGTACAAGTAGTAGTAATGAAAGTAGAATTTGTAACGTATACATGTTATTCAATGAAATATCAATGATCATATAAGGTGGGGACACTATCTAAAAAAAACTCAGGACATAAGCTTCAAAGAACATCAATACAACTGGTGTATAATTATAGGAACAACCGAGGTAGAATAAAACAGTAATGTAAACATTTCACTATGGGTACAAACGGCCCCAACGCGTTTCGACCTTAGTAATAAAAGTAGCGGTCTTCTTCAGGGGAAAACAGTTTTTTGCGCGAACATAGATTCTATAAAATAAACACATGTATATCAATGAAGATTGTTAACAAATCAACCAACAGGAAGAGGAACACACACACACCCACGTACATATTTGTCACACATACGTGTGCATGATCCTCGCATGTGTATATAATCATCATTGATAATGATTGTAAAATACTTACCAAGGTAGGGGTCGGAAACCGGAACCCGCGGTCAGCCAGTGAACCACGCCGCCAGGAGCAGACCCTCCTTGGGGTTCAGACCAGGGCTGGGCTGGGACAGAAATTTGGCCCTGGACTTCATCCAGACTGGCCCACTTTGAGAGGTCTCTCCCATGGCGGCCAGACATACAATTAGGCAGAAGTGAGAAACTCCCAGGCCATAGCTGTTGAGTCAGCTGTCTGTCCCCTCCCCCCATACTCCTCTGTCGTCCCCTCTGGTCCTCCCCCTGCTTCTTTGTTCCCCCCAGGTGAGTGATGCGGGGAGGGAGAGACAGAGGAGCGGAGAGGGGTGGCAGTCCGCTGTCACTGAAGCCGGCCCACTGAGCCATCGAACCATCCCTGGTTCAGACGGGAGAGGAAAGAGGCCCCCTCTAAGAGTCCCTCTAGTCAGAGCTTACACAGAGCGGACAGTGACATGACAGTGGAATCTCCAGGCACCAGTTCTGTCACAAGAAGGGCTTATACACACAGGTGGCCCCTAAAGGAAAACAGTTGTGCTGTGGCTTTACTGCTCCCTGGCTAGCCACCTAAAGAAGGGCATGCAGCCGCTCAGGGCATGTCACATTCAAAAAGCAATACTGCCGCCAAACACAAATCATTTATTTAGCGCTGTGCCACAACCGCCTGCAACCACATGCAATTAACATGGTTACAGCACAGTAGTTGGGCCTTTTTAGGTTTATATATTGACATATTGCCGCCTCACCGCCTGCCAACCACCCTCTGGAAAGTGATCCACCATGGAGGGGGGCAGCAAGGGCCCGAAGTGAGTTACATCCACCCAGGGGAGGGCTGGCAACCTTAGGCCTGGGGGGCAGGTTCAGTCAATTGGCCCATTGAACCGCCGAATCAGCTCACAGGCCCATCTGGTTTTTCAATGCAGCCTTACCAGTGCAGTCAACTCCAGTGCCTATCAATGCAGCCTGATAACTGGGGCAGGTTACATGGCGTGTATGGGGGGGGGGGGGTCAGCTATGGTGTCAGGGTCTCTCACCACAGTGATCTCAGCCGGTCCCTGCCAACTTCCTAGACCAGAAAAAAAAGAAAATGGTAGCGGACAGCGGCTGCCTGCCATAAGTCAGGGCGGCCTGGGAGGCAATTGCCACCCTTCCCCCCGGGCCCAGCCCTCCCCTGCATCCACCATATTTAGGAGAATCATGGATTTTACTTACTCAGTGGCTGGAAGGAATAGCTGAGGTATAGGAGAGACAAGTGTACAGCTGATGTGTTTTTTATTTCGGTTTTTAGAAAACCATTCCTTATGGAAATGGAATTTTTAACAATACATTTGGAAAATGTAAATGCTGTATAGTCATATCGTTTTTTTTATTTTAATTTTTTTTAACAAAAGTGAAGATTTCCTTTATTTTTATTGCATATTTTTGATGTTGAATAAGTGATGGCGACATATAATTTTCTCAGATAAGAATATGTTGCCAGCACACCCTAATCTTCTGCAATTAACTCGTCTTTATTGACGCTTGTTCAGAAGTCTTACAAAAAAAGTGCCCATTTTTCTAAGACTTGCTGAACAGACGTCAATAAAAGACGAGTTGATTGCGGAGCATTAAAACCCAACTCGGTCGTGATAAACTTAACCAGGGTTAGGGTTGTTAAACCTTGCTGTGCTTCAAAAGCAAACTCCTGCCATGTAGGCTTTATTCTACATCTGTCAAACCTGCTAGTTTATGAGATGGAATTAATAGGAGCTCCCACTGTACTTCCAGGCCGATTGGATGTAAGCACTGCAGGTCTCAGCCAGATTCAGAAAGACTGGCTTAACTTTGAGCCGGCGTAGCGTATCGCATATACGCTACGCCGCCGTAAGTCAGAGAGGCAAGTGCTGTATTCACAAAGCATTTGCTTCCTAAGTTACGGCGGCGTAGCGTAAATGGGCTGGCCTAAGCGCGCCTAATTCAAATGAGGAACAGGGGGGCGTGTTTTATGTTAATGACTCGTGACCCGACGTGATTGACGTTTGTAACGAACGGCGCATATCCCAGTGTGCATTGCTCCAAAGTACGCCGCAAGGACGTATTGGTTTGGACGTGAACGTAAATTACGTCCAGCCCCATTCACAGACGACTTACGCAAACGACGTAACATTTTCAAAATTCGACGCGGGAACGACGTCCATACTTAACATTGGCTAGGCCAGCTTTTTGTTTGACTAACTTTATGCCGGAAAATGCCTTGCGTAAACGGCGTATCTTTACTGCGACGGGCAAGCGTACGTTCGTGAATAGGCGTATCTCGCTGATTTACGCATTCTAGGCGTAAATCGGCGTTCACGCCTCTACCGGCCGGCGGAACTAGACAGCTAAGATACGATGGCGCAGGCTCTCGTATCTTAGCTACATTTAAGTGTATCTCAATTTGAGAATACACTTAAATGTACGACGGCTTAGATTCAGAGTTACGACGGCGTAAACCTCTCTGAATCTAGCTAATAGACTGCAGTGTTGAGGTTGTGCCTCCCCTTCCTTATATGTTGACCCTGTCTTCCTTACCTGTTGGCCCAGCCTTCCCCACCTGTTGGCCCAGCCTTCCTTACCTGTTGGCCCTGTCTTCCTCACCTGTTGGCCCAGCCTTCCTCGCCTGTTGGCCCAGCCTTCCTCGCCTGTTGGCCCAGCCTTCCTCGCCTGTTGGCCCAGCCTTCCTCGCCTGTTGGCCCAGCCTTCCTCGCCTGTTGGCCCAGCCTTCCTCGCCTGTTGGCCCAGCCTTCCTCGCCTGTTGGCCCAGCCTTCCTCGCCTGTTGGCCCAGCCTTCCTCGCCTGTTGGCCCAGCCTTCCTCGCCTGTTGGCCCAGCCTTCCTCGCCTGTTGGCCCAGCCTTCCTCGCCTGTTGGCCCAGCCTTCCTCGCCTGTTGGCCCAGCCTTCCTCGCCTGTTGGCCCAGCCTTCCTCAACCCTTTTAACTCCAAGGAACACTTAAATTTACATTCCCGTCTCATGTAAACCCTACTAATAATTTCTATATCTGCAATTCATGGTACATTGCCTGCTGGTCAGTGGAAAGATCCCCTTACAGATAACTAAAAAGATCCTTGGTGTCAGTGGTTACTTCTACGAGAGGCAGAAATTTCTCATTGCTCAAGGTTACAATTTATTTATTTTCTTGGAGTCACCTGCCCCCCAACAACAAAGTGCATTAGGTGTCAGGAGCTAGAAGGCAGGTGGCCCAAGCCACCTTGCGTCCTCTGTTGCTAGGAGGCAGTCGGCATCATTGGTGGGGACCGCTTCTCAGGACTGACAAGTCAATAATCTTGTGTAATCTGCGGGTGGCGCCACATGTCAACCCTGAGGGTAGTACTCTTGAGTCGATCATTGACAACTGCTCATGGGCAGAATGACCAGCCCTCACTCATTCATGAATGATTGATGGTCATTCTGCCCATGCTCAACCACCAGTGAATAACTCATTTAGGGCTGCATAGCAACCTTCTTTGCAAGGACGGAGGTGGCTTAAAGAAAAGTTGACATGCCTACAGACAACATTTTACAGCTTCTGGTAGCAAAGTCCAGCGTTGATGGGCATACTTATAAATTCCATCAGTGTGCATGATATCTCTGGCAGTGGTCTCAAAACTGTGGTCTTTGGGGGCCCTATTGCTCCCACTGATACGAAGCACTATTCCTCCTACTGACAACAGTGGGGCATAATTTCTTCCACCTCCACCAATAATTAGGCACAATTTCTTCCACTGATACCAACAATGGTGCACTATGCCTCCCACTGACACCAACAATGATCCACTATTCTTCCCACTGACACCAACAGTGATGCACAATTCTTCCCACTGTTACCATTGATGGAACCCTCTTCCTCCCACTGACACCAACAATGGTTCACTATTCTTTCCACTGATACCAATGCTGGGGCACTATTCCTTCTACTGACACCAATGATGGTACCAGTGGCGGCCCGTCCATAGGGTGAGCCCGGGTGCCGCCCCCCCCCTGTAGTCATAAAAAAATAGGGCCCTTTAAGACATTAAGAATGTCGTTCTGCAGCGCCGCCCCCTCTGGCTCTCGCAAATAACATACATTCATGCATTGCATGAATGTATGTTATTGTGGCCAGCTGCCGCTGGTCTATTCGGATAGCCGGACATAGGGAGCCGGATACCTGAATAACGGCAGCTGGTTGGCTGTGCGGAAGTGCCTATCAGAGCCAGCGGCTCTGATAGGCTTTCCGAGTACAGCCCCTCGGCTCCCGGATGTCTTAACCTCGAAACGTATGGGGGCTGCGTCCCTTGGATAAGACTGACGGCCGTCTCAGCCAATTAGGGTCACTGATTCTGGTTATCGGTAACCTGATTGGCTGAAGCGTCATCGAGGGCGGGAGAGGACATTGAGGGACGTGGAAGCAAAAAGGAAAGTGCATTTTACAGGGCACAGCGGTGACAATGGGCACATAGGTGACAAAGGGCACAGTGGCATCAATGGGTACAGTGGTGACAAAGGGCATGGTGGCATCAATTAAAGAGCACAGTGACATGCACAGTGGCAACAATGGGCACAGTGGTGACAATGGGCACAGAGGCGACAAAGGGCACAGTGGCATCAATGGGTACAGTGGTGACAAAGGGCATGGTGGCATCAATTAAAGGGCACAGTGACATGCACAGTGGCAACAATGGGCACAGTGGCGACAATGGGCACAGTGGCAACAATTAAAGGGCACAGTGGCAACAATGGGCACAGTGGCGACAATTAAAGGGCACAGTGGTGACAATTGGCACAGTGGTGACAATTGAGGGGCACAGTGGCTGCGTTTGATGGCATGGCACAGTGGTGACAATTGATGGCACAGTGGCTTTGTTTGATGGCATGGCACAGTGACTGCGTTTGATGACATGACACAGTGGCTGCGTTTGATGGCATGGCTCAGTGACTGCGTTTGATGGCATGGCACAGTGGTGACAATTAATGGCACAGTGGCTGCGTTTGATGGCATGGCACAGTGGTGACAATTGATGGCACAGTGGCTGCGTTTGATGGCATGGCACAGTGGTGACAATTGATGGCACAGTGGCTGCGTTTGATGGCATGGCACAGTGGTGACAATTGATGCCACAGTGGCTGCGTTTGATGGCATGGCACAGTGGCTGCGTTTGATGGCATGGCACAGTGGTGACAATTGATGGCACAGTGGCTGCGTTTGATGGCATGGCACAGTGGTGACAATTGATGGCACAGTGGCTGCATTTGATGGGCACAGTGAGGCTGCAATTTTTTTTTTTGCGCCCCCCCCCCCAAAAAAATGTGACCACCAGCCGCCACGGGATGGGACACTATTCCTCCTCCGTCTGACTACAGATGCTATGCAATTCGATTTTCTCCCACTCACAACCCAGCTTGAGGCATTGTTTACTCCCATTGACGCTTGGACATTTTCCCCTCCCACTGGCCACAGTCCGGCCCCCGTAAATTCTGAAGGACAAAAAAGTTTAAAAAGTTTTGAGACCTGCTCTGCGATATACTTTTCTTAATAACAAGCATGACATGGCAGAAACATTGTATATACCACCACTTTCACTTTCCTGCCTTTCATAATCCTGGAAACTCCCATCTTGTACTGTTTAAAGTCATAGGAGGCAAATTGAAGAGTACAAGAGATGTGCGTGACCAGCCTGTTGGAGGAAGTGTTGTAAAGCTGATCACATGGCTTTCTTTTTCTAGAAGTTTCCTTTATCTACATGGCATCTTGCCCAAACAGGAAAATGCTTCAGTCACTAGCTTGTTTATTGTTCGCTCTGCTATGCTACGCATCGAGTTTTTGTTTTTCAGCTTTTTGTCATGGTGTTTATGGTTGGCTGGCTTTAAAGACCAAGACCTCGCCACCACCCTACAACCCTGGTGCCCAACCTGTGGCCAGGGGCCACATGCAGTCCTTCTTTGGGCAGGCTTCCAGTGGTTAAATGGCTGGTTTATTTCTTTTCTACGTTCTTAGTTTTTCTGTGCTTAGTTTTTTTTTTATGTTCTACTGTTTCTTTTATCAAGATTCTAGCTGTAGCAAAAGTAGGCTGTAGGGCAGGGGTGCCCAACCAGTGGCCCGTGGTCCGCGGAGCCCTTTGATGTGGCCCGTGACCACCTCCTCTGGGATGGAATGGAATACTGTTATTAACCACTTAAGACCCGGACCATTATGCAGGTAAAGGACCTGGCCAGTTTTTGCGATTCGGCACTGCGCCGCTTTAACTGACAATTGCGCGGTCGTGCAACGTGGCTCCCAAACAAAATTGGCGTCTTTTTTTCCCCACAAATAGAGCTTTCTTTTGGTGGTATTTGATCACCTCTGCGGTTTTTATTTTTTGCACTATAAACAAAAATAGAGCGACAATTAAAAAAAAAATTCAATTTTTTTACTTTTTGCTCTAATAAATATCCCCAAAAATATATAAAAAAAATGTTTTCCTCAGTTTAGGCCGATACGTATTCTTCTACATATTTTTGGTAAAAAAAATCGCAATAAGCGTTTTATTGATTGGTTTGCGCAAAAGTTATAGTGTTTACAAAATAGGGGATAGTTTTATGGCATTTTTATATAAAACATTTTTTTTACTAGTGGCGGCAATCATTATGGTGGACACATCGGACACTTTTGACGCATTTTTGGGACCTTAGTGCATTTTTATAGCACTTTTCGCTGTGAAAATGACAGATTACTGTGAAAATGACAATGGCAGTGAAGGGGTTAAGTAGATACGTTACACCGCCGCAATTTTTCATCGCAAGTGCCTGATTCACCAAGCACTTGCGATGAAAACCTATGCCGGCGGGCCAATTTAAATGGGCGTGTGCCATTTAAATTAGGCGCGCTCCCGCGCCGGACCTACCGCGCATGCTCCGTTTCCGAACGCCCGTCGTGCATTGCGCGCCGTGACGTCATTTCTTCGAACGGCGACGCGCGTAGCGTAATTCCGTATTCCCGGACGGCTTACGCAAACGACGTTGATTTTTAAATTTCGACGCGGGAACGACGGCCATACTTTAGACAGCAATACGCTTGCTGACTAAAGTAAGGGCACCTAAAATGACTAACTTTGCGACGGGAAACTAGACTAGCGGCGACGTAGCGAACGCGAAAATCCATCGTGAATCGCCGTAACTCCTAATTTGCATACCCGACGCTGGTTTACGAAGCAAACGGCCCCCAGCGGCGGCCGCGGTATTGCATCCTAAGATCCGACAGTGTAAAACTATTACACCTGTCGGATCTTCTGGCTATCTATGCGTAACTGATTCTATGAATCAGTCGCATAGATAGAAACAGAGATACGACGGCGTATCAGCAGATACGCCCTCGTATCTCTTTTGTGAATCTGGCCCCATGAGTCTAAAGTACGTTTTCTGTAGAATTCTAGTCACTGAATAATAGTTGCAGTCTTTTGGCGATGTCAGGGACGAGATCACCAAGAACATTGACCACAACTGGTCTACAAGCTTCTCCTCTCCATCTGACTTAAAGTGGATCAAGCATCTTTAAGCTAGTGCATTGTTGGTTCACTTACCTTTTCCTTCGATTTCCCTTCTAATTTTTGTCTTTCTTTGTCTGAACTTCTCACTTCCTGTTCTTCCTCAGTAAGCTTGCCCCCATCATCCGAGCCGTTCTGGCTGTGGGGTTAGTCAGCGTGCTCGCCCCCTCCCTTGGGACTCCATCCCTGCGGGGAGACGCTGTGTTCATCCCTGCGGGGTAGTGCCAAGGGAGGGGGCGAGCACGCTGACTAACCCCCAGCCAGAACGGCTCGGATGATGGGGGAAAGCTTACTGAGGAAGAACAGGAAGTGAGAAGTTCAGACAAAGAAAAAAAAAATTAGAAGGGAAATCGAAGGAAAAGGTAAGTGAACCAACAATGCACTAGCTTAAAGGAACCTATTTAGAAAATAAAAAACAAACCTTTACAATCCCTTTAAGTCATGACACTTAGTAATGTGTGGCACCTTTTTGAAAGATTACACTGTTGCTGTGTACTGTGACATCAGGAATGCCAAATTGCGCATTTCCCGAAAGTTCCACCTGAATGTCAGGGAATGAAAAAATCTGTGCGTCAGTGGTGTGAATGGTCCCCAAGGATAAAGGTTAAGGAGGGATTATTTAATTTGGAGAACTGAAATAAAATTGAAGCTGTAATTTGATTACCCTTCTAGCCGGCACAAACCATTGCTTGCAGCTTTTTATACTATTTGGTTTCCTCATCTCTTCATTTAGTGAGCACAAGGAAAGCTTTAAATAAAGGGGGTTAAAGCGGAGCTCAACGTGGTATTAACTAAAATAAAATATAATTTTTTTTAAATATAACAAACATGTTACACTTACCTGCTATGTGCACAGAGCAACCCGGATCCTCCTCTTCTGGGGTCCCTTGGTACTCCTGGCCCCTCTTCTGCTGAGTGCCCCCACAGCAAGCGGCTTGCTATGGGGGCACCAGAGCTGTGCCGCTGCTACATGTGTCCATTTAGACACAGAGCTGCTGCTCGGTCCCTCCCCCACCGTCTCCAGATTGGCTCACTGACTGTAATTGACAGCGAGTGATTGAAAAAGTCAGTAGAGCAATAGATTGTGTCAATAGGGCAGAGATTGTTGTCAGTAGTTTTTATTATTTTATTTGTTATTATTTTTTACAATAAATTTTTTTTTTTTTAAGTGCCCCCTTTAGGGGGCTTTGGTAAAATATCAGGGGTCTAAATGCGGAATCTGCACCACATGGGGGGGATTAGCGTGCGCTAATGCTAGCAGCATAGAAACTAGACTTGGTTAATGTAGATTGAGCGAGTTTAGTTCTGTTTTTGAGGTGCTTTTAATCACTCAGATTCTTGGTTGCATGGAAAGTGTGGCTGAATTGGTGACGGCAATGTGGTTTTAACCGGTCTGGCCACATTTTGCAAGACTTTATTTTGCATAGCTATGGTTGCACCTCCCCCTCAGTTTTCTTCCTCAGCTAATTTGATATAAACATTCGTCTAGTTCTTCTAGAAAGTGATGCCATCATGTGAAACTTGTAGCCTCTTGACTGTTGACTTGGCCCTTTTTTTCTTTCTTCTTTTTTTTCTTTTACAAAGTTTTTATTGAAAAAAAAAGAATTTCTTAGATATTTGAAGCAACTTTGATAGAACATAAAGTATGTATGAAAATATTCAGTTACATTGGAAATGTGTGTTCTTGTATACGGAGAAATGTAGTAGAAAAGATGGGCTTCATAGGCACTATTTAGAAATATGAAAAATGACTTTTAATAATTTACAGATAAATATAATTCGCAGATGTCAGTTACATCTGGTGAAGCATATAAAACACAAGAATAAGTAAAAACAAGAACAAAATGTCAGAATATGAGACCGGGTGACGGAAACCACAGGTATAAACTTAGAACGCTGATGACACTGTCGCAACAGGGCGTGGCGGTTAGAGTTGATATTGCTTGGGTCAACACCATAAAGATCTTGACAATTGTTGGAGTTGCTCAAGGGTTGCTCTACATGTTTCGTGGATCAGAGCCACTTCCTCAGGAGCATTGAGAACTACAGTGTATGAAAAACAATAAACAAAAATTACTGGATTACTGGACAAGACCAAAATATATGGGCAGAGGCAGCCGGATCCATGCAATCTCTGTGGGGTAAAATAATTTTCTGTGTAGAGCCTTAAGCAGTCCCTGACGGATACTAATTGTAACAGGATATTCCCAGATATCCTCCCAGTCCTCACTATCTAATTCAGGAACCTCTTCACACCATGCCGTTATATCTTCCAACTGTTGATCGAAAATCATTTTGGTTGTTTACTATAAATTGATTATCGGGAAGGATTGATTGGAAAATAAATTGATCAAAGAGTGTATGGCCACCATTATACTTTGTTCCAACTGGTGGCAATTTTGGTGGACGTTTGGTCTGCATGTAAATGTAGAGAACAGTATAAATTCGGGCATGTGAAAGAAGGAAAGGTAGAAACCTGAATCGATCGATCGATGGATATATATAAAGGTATAATGACATGTATACCTGCTAATTGTTTTTTGTAGAACAAAGAATTTTTCACACTGTGGCCCAGATTCACAAAGACTTACGATGGCGTATCTCCAGATACGCCGTCGTAAGTCTGAATGGCCGCCATCGTATCTATGCGCCTGATTCATAGAATCAGTTACGCATAGATTTGGCCAAGATACGAGCGGCGTAAGTCTCCTACGCCGTCGTATTTTGGGGTGCATATTTACGCTGGCCACTAGGTGGCGCTTCCGTTGATTTCCGTGTTGAATATGTAAATGAGCAAGATACGCCAATTCACGAACGTACGTACGCCCGTCGCAATTAGTTACACCGTTTATGTAAGACATACGCCAGCGTAAAGATAAAGCAGGTCTCTAGGTGGCGTAGCCCATGCAAGGTATGGACGTCGGAACAAGCGTATCTTTTTACGTCGTTTACGTAAGTTGTACGTGAATGGGGCTGTGCGTAGGTTACCTTCACGTCACAGGCATTGAGCCGGCGTATCTTTGAGCGTAAATACGACGTGATACTGAGCATGCGCGCGCATGCGCCGTTCGTTCGGCCATGCATCCACATGGGGTCACGCTTAATTTAAATACAACACACCCACAACCTGCCTACTTTGAATTACGCGCGCATACGCTGGCCGATTTACGTTACGCCGCCGTAACTTAGGACGCAAGTGCTTTGTGAATACAGCACTTGCCTCTCTAAGTAGCGGCGGCATATCTTAAATAAGATGCGCTGCGCCCGCACAGCGTAAAGCCGCCCTACGTGAATCTAGGCCTGTGTCTGTGTGTATGGGAATGTGATTTATTTTACCTAAACCTCCATCCTTGTGGTTCGTGGGCGGTTACTGTAATGACGTAATGCAGGGGTCAGCAAACCAAGGCCCACTTGTCAGGGAGTGCATGCAATGTATTCCTGCTTGCACAGGGAGTGGGCAGGGTTTAAATGTTGTGGGACCTTGAATAGGGTCCTGTAATTTCTAATGGTGCCCCTGTCTGATGCCCTCAATTTGATATAAACACCAGGTGAAAAATATTGCCCAGTCCCAGTGTCCAATGCAACACCATTTTTTTCCCACTTTCATAAAGATCTTGATATTGTTTATAAATTTATAATTTTGAGTTTTCTTTCTTCTCCATTAGTGGATGAGAAGTTGGTTTCAGCTGGACGCCAGTCGGTATCTCAGATGCTGGTTCTACAATGTCAACATTTCACGCATTGACGGTCGTTTGCTCCTTGAACTCAACGACGTTTCTGAGTGGCAGACTGGGCCATACCGCTGTGTGAGCACAGGGAATGACACCACAGAAGTATCTGAAAACTTCACTGTCCCCGTAATCTGTGAGTATAAAGATTTCTGATGATTTCTGACATCATGACTTGATGCCAATCCAAAATTTGATGGTGGTAGTTAAAGGGTCAGTCCATTCAAAATGGATTTTTTTTTTAAGAAAGTTAAGATTTCTGGGCCAGATTCACAAAGGAGATACGACGGAGTATCTCAGATACGACGGAGTATCTCTCAGAGTATCTATGCGCCTGATTCATAGAATCAGTTACGCATAGATATCCCTAAGATCCGACAGGTGTAATTGTTTTACACTGTCGGATCTTAGGATGCAGTACCGCGGCCGCCGCTGGGGGGAGTTTGCGTCGTAAACCAGCGTCGTGTATGCAAATTAGGAGTTACGGCGATCCACGACGCCGCTAGTCTAGTTTCCCGTCGCAAAGTTAGTCGTCGTTTTTGGTGCCTTAACTTTACACAGCAATCATATTGCTGTATAAAGTATGGCCGTCGTTCCCGCGTTGAAATTTAAAAATTCACGTCGTTTGCGTAAGCCGTCCGGGAATACGGAATTACGTTACGCGCGTCGCCGTTCAAAAAAATGACGTCACTTCGCGCAAAGCACGGCGGGAGTTACGAAACGGAGCATGCGCAGTAGGTCCGGTGCGGGAGCGCGCCTAATTTAAATGGCACACACCCATTTAAATTACGCGGGCTTACGCCGGAGGCCGCCGGCGTAGTTTTCATCGCAAGTGCTTTGTGAATCAGGCACTTGGGATGAAAACTTGCGGCGGTGTAACGTATCTACGATACGTTACGCCGCCGCACTTCTACCTAAATCTGGCCCTCTGTGCTGAGTTCCTGGGTCTGCATTGTTCTAATGTGTTCTTACAATCCCTGCTGGAATTTGTAGTTGTTATTATGGAAAATGTAGCTGGAGGAGCTGGAAGATGCAAGGGTAAGATGGCTGATAGGAAAAGTTGGGAAATGTATGGTGGCAAGACTTGTCGTCACTGAAGGCCACAAAAGTCATAAGAAGGCCATTGGTAACTCAGCCAAGCTGACTCCACCAGCCGGTGAAATATCACTGTTGGATATTGTAACTCTTTAACCTTTTATCCTTCGTAATTACCGTATGTACTCGAGTAAAATCCAAGTTTTTCAGCACATTTTTTGGTGCTGAAAATGCCCCCCTCGGCTTATATTCGAGTCACCTTTTTGCGCCTGATCTCCCGGAGTTTGAGGACCTGGTACTGGCCGGCCGTAGGTCACCTGGACCCCAACTTACAAGTGTGCAAAGTTTGTTGTCCGGAGAACCTACGGCTGGGGAGCACCAATTTTTCAAAGTCAGGCACCCCTTCCATAGACTCCCATATTAAACGGTCATTTCTCCGGTAACTTTGGAGACCCGTACTCGGACTTGGAACACATGTAGCCCCAGTTCTTGTCTACAAGTGACATTTGCTGTCTGGGGGACCTACGGCCGGGGAACAACATTTTTTCAAAGCCATGAACCCCTTTCTATATGCTTCCATGTTAAACGTAAGTCTAGTCATGGACACAGTGAGGCAAAATGAGGCACAGTGAGGCATGCAGATGGACACCCTAGGCTTATACTCCAGTCAATACGCTTTCCCAGTTTTTTGTGGTAAAATTAGGTGCCTCGGCTTATATTCGGGTCGGCTTATACTCGAGTATATACGGTAGCTGGCTTAAAGGATGGCTTTTCATTCTGGAGTGCAAGTTTTCACTTAATTGAGTTTCACACTAAACTTTAATTAAACGGCTGGTCCAGCCAAAGTGGTTCAGTTGTGAGCAGGGCTGTGGAGTCGGAGTCGGGGGAAATTTTGGGTACCTGAAGTCGGAGTCGGCAAACAATGCACCGACTCCGACTCCTACTAAATTTAAATTGGAATAAAAAAAAAAAAAGCAAGTTTTAATGTCCCAATTCACAAAAAGTTATAATTAATGACTTCTCTACTGTAAGAATAAAGACCAATGCATGCAGTGCCTCACGTAACCGCAAAACGAACACGTTAAGTGACCGTGAAGAAGCATGCTTTTCATGTGCTTCACTATATGGCACGCAACGCACAATTAGGAGCTGCAATACTTATACTTTCCATAGTGTTGTGTTCTGCTTTTACAGGGAACGCATGTTAGAGAACCAGTAAGTGTCCAAAAAAAAAATTCCAACAGGAGTTTTATAAAGCACTAAAAGAAGTTGAAAAGTATGATCGCTCATCAAAACTTACTGTTGAAGAAGCCATCCTGGTTTATCCAGAGATCGTTAGTGATGTGGCCAGAATAGTTACTGCAATGCCATCCACCCAAGTCGGTGTCGAAAGATTATTTTCAGCCCTAAAAATAATAAAGTCTGACTTAAGAGCCTCTATGAAAGAGGATCTGGCAGAGGCAATTCTCTTCCTTAGAACTCTACATTGAATTGATTTGCATTTGCTAAGCCTATAACTACATTTCAAGATTAATATAAACCATTTCTAGGTTTTACAGATTTTGTTTTTGGTTCATTATAGATAAGCTTTGTTTTTGTTCTAAAACAACCAAATAATGTGGTTTGTATTTTTGAACTGGTAAAGATCCTGTTCCTGATGTTTATGCCTGCTGCTACTATCCAGCCACTTGATTGTTTTCATTGTGTTTGTCTTTTGCTTAAACTGTGCAACACAGTAGACTGTTGGCTTCCCAGCCAGTAGTCCTGTGGTAAGTTGCGTTTCTTTCCCTCAAGGAATGTATAAAATACATTCGCATATTAATACAGAGGAGTCGGAGTCGGGGAGTCGGAGTCGGAAGTACATAAAACTGAGGAGTCGGAACATTTATCTACCGACTCCACAGCCCTGGTTGTGAGTGGATATTGACATGTCGGGGATGATTTACCGAAGGCAATTAAACTGTTCACTTTGCATGTGAAGTTGTCCAAGAGCTTAGTGAATGTGATGAAGCTCAGTTGACTGCCATCATCCTATTGTGTGAAAGCAAATATAAATTTATTTTTATTTTACTTGCATGGGATTGGCTTTTCTTTGTAAAGTGAAACGTAAAGAGGAGGTTCAGCCTCCTTCAGAAACAAATAAGTCAGCAGCTACAAATACTGTAGATGCTGACTTTTAATAATAGTTCACTCACCTGTACAGGAAACCAGAGGTGTCTTCATCCCAGCCAATGTTTCCATCGGCACTTGGGTGCTGCCGCCGCCATTGCTTGTAAGGTAAACCGGCTGTGAAGCCTTTCGGCTTCACAGCTGGACCTCTACTGCGCAATGTGCGAAGAGCGCTGTACTTTGTAAATGGAAGCTGGAGGGAGGCCGAACTTCTGCGGTGAGATTACCCAAACGTGGGAGCAGGTACCTGTCAAAAACCGGTACCCGCTTCCCCCTCCCACCAGAAAGGTGCCAAATATGGCACCAGATGGGGGGGGGGCAGATAAGCAGAGCTTCCACTTCTGGGTGGAGCTCCGCTTTAATATCATTGATTATTCTTTGGGGCAACTTCCCTTGCAAAGTGAGCAGCCTGTTTGCCTTCAGTAAATCAGGCACCTCATGGCTTTTTGCATGTTTTGGGTACCCCAGTGCCCGAGTTCCAGCGTTTAAGCGCTCTGAATCGGGATGGGGGAACAGTTAGTTAAGCTTACCATTCCCAGGATCACTTGGAAAAGGTGGTCCTGGGCACGGTTCACTTTAGAACTCTTAGATCACTGAGCACAGACACAGGGATCACTGTTGTCTGGTTGGCAGAGGTGATGATGTTATTGTGCCTGGGAACACTTTCTTAAAGCCCAGTGTGAGTGTAGACCACCAAGGGATTGTGGTGGGGGACAGTCAAATTTGGGCACATTCAGTTCAACCATGAGTTAGGTTTAGGGTTCCCCATTGAAGAATAAGGCTGGGATTCGGGAATTGGAACAGGGACCTCCCCCAGAGGTCAAAGGTCAGAAGGCAGGTTCCCAGAGGTCAAAGGTCACAGGGGCATGGCTGACCCACCCCCACCAAAGTGTACCGCCTATCCCAACTAAGTCGGGGAATAAACAAGTCGGGGAAAGCGTTTAGTGTGTAGTGAGTGCTCCCTCAGTCTCATTGTTTATCAATCTACACCACTTGTAATGGTCAATGGGCACGACTAATGAGCTAGAAACTTGGATGCACTTATCTTACTGAGAACTGTGGGTGGCAGGACATCCAACCATTCCTTTATAGGGATGCAGCATTATGAAAATTTACAAACAGGCACTGAGGATTGCAGAAGTGGAGGAGGCTGAGCTGTATGACGTGTAGTGGCTTGGACTGGAAAGTCCTACATTTCTAGAAGTCCCTTTTAATTTCCTTGTAAAGATTTTTGGGGAATCCCTTTATTTATTTCCTCCCTGGAGATTTTAGATAAGAAAGAAATGTAACAAGATAATACATTTATGGTCAGCCATCGCTCGGCCTGGTCTCTGGTGCACATCCTAGATTTACTGCTAGGTGCCCTGGCCCCCTAGCTCAGAGACTAGCATGTTGATGAAGGGGGAACCAGGGAGGGCAAAATATGGGGTTGTCAATTTACCCAATTATAAACTCTTAAACCTTTGAGTATATTACTAGAATTGTTTGTATTCTAAAAAAAAAATTGCCATAAGGGAATGAGATTTCCTCAAGCAGGTAGACACATTGGCAGACTGTGCTCCATCTGTGAATATAAGGAAATGTAAAATCTTATAAACTACAGATATTCAAGACGGCCCATATTTCAAGATTTATGGACATGGTTATGGGTTATATAAGGCTACTTCTAATCACAAGAAGTACATTGCTGAATTTTAATCCTTGGAGCTATCTGATAGCTTTGGGTATTGAGGAGGAATTTTCTTTTGTCAGTAGATCGAATTGGATCAACCCTACTGAATACCTTTTGGGATGCATTGAAATACCTGTTGCATACTTACCGTATATATTTTTCTGACCCAGGTTTCTGAGACACAGCTAACCATGGCCACAGTCAAGCTAACCACGGCCACAGTCAAGCCCACCTATGGACCAATTGGTCCTATCCAGGCCAACTAATTACCAGAGTAGCCTACCCAAACAACAACTCTAACGCCCACTCGTGGCCTCCGATCACTGTAATAAATACTTGCACAGTAACACAAATAAAGGGGACGCTGTGACAAGGTCTAGGGCACGTCATCATCAGGATGGTGGTCCAAGATCGCTGCAAAAAAATAAATAATAAAAATGCTATAAATCGATCCCCTATTTTGTAGCCGCTATAACTTTTTTGTTCAAACCAATCAATAAACGCTTATTGCGATTTTTTTTTTTTTTTAACCAAAAATATGTAGAAGAATACATATCAGCCTAAACTGAGGACAATTAAAAAAAAAAAAAAAATTGGATATTTATTATAGCAAAAAGTACAAAATATTGTGTTTTTTTTTTCAAACTTGTCCCTCTTCTTTTGTTTATAGCGTAATAAATAAAAACTGCAGAGGTGATCAAATACCAAAATAAAGCTCTATTTGTGGGGAAAAAATTATAAAAATTTCATTTGGGTACAGCATCGCACGACCGCGTAATTGTCAGGTAATGCGACGCAGTGCCGTATCATAAAAAAATGGCCCGTTCATTGGGCAGCCAAATCCTCTGGAGCTGAAGTGGTTAATAAAATCAACGCATGTATGGCCACAATTAGACCTTAAAGCGAATGTCCAAACTAGGGTGCCCACGTGTCCCGGATTGCCCGGGATTGTCCCGCAATTTTCATTTGTGTCCCGGGCACCTTCATTCCGGGACAATACAATGTCCCGGAATGAAATGAGGACACACAGCCACCCAAATAGACAATTGCCAAACTGGTTGCTAGGGCCGCCCCGCCTGGCGTCTAGCAATCAGTGACGCCACATTCGCAGAGTCTCAGAGCGAGGCCGAGAGGAGCAAGTGCTGCCCTGCGCTCCCAGTCCACCCACCTCCTCTCTTTCTCTGACCGCGTCAGGAGCACCTCCTGATTCCTCCAGGCTTCCGTGACCTCCCAGCAGGCAGCGGCATTCTGTAATGCTGGCTGGCTTAGGTCTATGGTTTGGCTGTCCGTCCCGACTCCCACAGCGCATTGCCCGAGCGACCCGACTGCCCGAGGGAGGACCCCCAGCCTGGACCAGGGAACAAGGACAGGTGCTCAACCGCCTCCACCAGACCAGTCCAGATTAGAAGGTGAGCAAATGGAACCTGATTGGAGCAGGTCAGGTGACAAGTCGGGGCACTGGGGCTGGGGACAGCACAGTAATAAAATGAGTCTTACAAAGTGGGGCCCTGCCCTTGGGGGCAATAAAAAATGAAGCTGACAAGTGGGGGCAATAAAATGAGGCTAAGGCCCCGTACACACGACCGAGTTTCTCGGCAGAATTCAGCCAGAAACTCGATCGGAGCTGAATTCTGCCGAGAAACCCGGGCGGGTGTACACTTTTGGCCGAGGAAACCGACGAGGATCTCGGCAAGGAAATAGAGAACATGTTCTCTATTTCCTCGTTGTTCAACGGGAAATTTCGGCTCGCCGAGATCCTCGGCGGCTTCACAAGGAACTCGACGAGCAAAACGATGTGTTTTGCCCGTCGAGTTCCTCGGACGTGTGTACGAGGCCTGACACGTGGGGGCAATAAAAAATGAGGCTGACAAATGGGGGCAATAAAATGAGGCTGACACGTGGGTGCAAAAAAATGAGGCTGACAAGTGGGGGCAATAAAAAAATATATATGTAAAAAATGTATACCACCTGTCTAAACTGGTGACCACTGTTTGCTTTTCCAAAAATTTACAAAAAAAGTATCAAAAATCATCTTTTGGGCTGGCGCCAGAGCGTGCGCAGGGGAGGCTTGGGCGTGCGTTGGACTCAGGGGTGTCCCTGAATGGCAGTTCGGAAATGTGGTCAACCTAGTCCAAACAATACTTTTTTCCCCATATAAATGCAGGTTTGTGTGAATGAGGCCTAAGACCTGTTTAGGCCTTGAAGGAGGGCCTGTGTTATAAAATGACATTGCTGATATTTCTTTGACAGAAACTGAGAATTTTCAGAGGCCGGAGAACTCTTCTTTTAGGGAATAATGTTAGTCTTGGATCATTTGACAAAAAAAGTAAAGCGATATCGGGCTTAGGATTGTTGTTTTTGTTTGGAATGTTTGTCTTCTGTTCTTTATAATGCCAGGAGTGATGGATGTGCCGCGATGGCCCAGATATACAGAGAACCCCAGCGACCTCTATCAGGGGGGGTATAGTGTTCTTATAGCGTATCTAGCCGTCTAAGTGCTTAGCGGGGGAAAAGCGGCTCCCTCAGAACACCTCACAGGGCCGTACATCGCAGGCCGCATCTTTCATCTAAAGGGCACAGGGAGGCCCGGGAACGTGATGAACACAACAATACACCAAATGAAAGCAGCGGGAGACAGAGAATAATATCACGGGGGGCGATCACAAAATGTCACTAAGCCCCACAAAGAGCCACAGGAAATACATCAAATATTGAGATGGAGCCGCGTGTATAATGAGCGTCTGAGCGGGGCCGACGCTCTGATCGCGTCTCCAGAAACATGCTCGCCCGGGAGGGATCAGTCACAGAGTGACAGGATGATGAGCGGATCGAACGCATACGAGAAAAGCAATTAGCTGAGTGGATTCTGTTTATTTTCTGCTATAAAATTTTCATCTGTCAGAGTGTCTGGCGGGAAGAAATGTGGGTTGCCCCTAGCAACTCATCAACTCCATGGCGGTCGGGGACGACAAGTGTTTTTTATTTTTTTTATTTCCCCTTGGGCTTCGGGGAAACATTGGGACGGGCTGTTATGATTTATTTCACTTATTGATTTAACGCTTTCCGCCGCAGCCGTTTGCGGAGAACGCTGAACCGCTCACGTCGGTGCCTCTGCCGCGAAAGAGCTTGCAATCTATTTTTATTACCACAGTAAGAAATTAAAAAATAAATTAACTAAAGTTATTAAAAGTGTGAGAACAAAAACGTGGGCAAACCAAACGTCTATACCATCCCTAGAGGGATGTGCCTTCACTTCCTGTCTCTGAGACACGGGGACAGGAAGTGAGTGGAAATCTCCCTAATTGTGACACAGGCACAAAAATAAAACTTAGCAGAGCTGCTTACCATTCCCTAGTTTGTCCAACATTAGCCTAAAAAAAATGGCTGATTTGGCGCTTCGAAGTGGAACAAAACTCTGTCAACGCTAACTACCGTATATACTCGAGTATAAGTCGAGTTTTTCAGCACATTTTTTTGTGCTGAAAATGCCCCCCCCCCCCCCCCCCGGCTTATTCTCAAGTCACCTTTTTGTGCCTGATCTCCCGGAATTTGGGGACCCGGTACCGGCCGGCCGTAGGTCCCCTGGACCCCAAACTTGGAACACATGTAGCACCACTCTACAAGTGTGCAAAGTTTTCTGTCTGGGTGACCTACAGCCGGGAAGCACCGATTTTTTTCAAAGCCCGGCACCCCTATATACTCCCATGTTAAATGTAAGTCTAGGCATGGGCACAGTGAGGCATGGACACAGTGAGGCATGCACATGGACACAGTGAGGCATACAGATGGACAGCCTAGGCTTATACTCGCGTCAATACGTTTTCCCAGTTTTTTGTGGTAAAATTAGGTGCCTCGGCTTATATTCGGGTTGGCTTATACTCGAGTATATACGGTATATTTAATCATTATACTGCTAGTATTATAAAATAGATAGGAAAGTAATTATATTTACTTGTTTTAATTTTTATTTATTTATTCAGTTGTTTCCTGGTTTCTGGCCTAGGCCAAAATGATGTCCTACACCCCAGGAGTCTTCATGGGCGTTTTGCTTTCATCTTTAGGACGGCTTTCTCAGTTAAAGTGGAACTTCAGTAATTTTTTCATCTTCCCATCTATTAAATCTTCTGCCCTTTTTGTTTTAGCTTTGGATAGTAAACGAAGTCGCGTCCCATTCTATGCAATAGAACCGTTCTAATAGGAGCAACGCAAGTCGCTCCGACTTAGAAAAAGGTTCTTGTACGACTTTGGGGGCGGCTTGGGGCGATTTGCATTGACTTCTATATAGAAGTCATTTTGCTAATCGCCTCTGAAGTCGTCTTCAGAACGACTTGCAGAGTCACCCCCAAAGTCGTGCCGCCGCAGTGTGAACCGGCTCTTAGAATCCCTGACATGTTTTTATTGTTGTCTGGGGAGATTTCTATCAGTTCATTTTGGTGACCATCCTATCTAGTATATGAAGTGATGGAAAATCCCACATATTTAAAGACTTCCATTCAGTCTTGAAAATGAGTACAGACTCCTGTCCTGTACTAAAAATGGCTCACTCTGATTTCACTGCAAAAAAAAAACAATTCAAAATAACAAGTGACTTGAATGTGTTTCTATGTGTCGGATTGTCGATTTAGTGCTTTGCTGTCTTGTCTTACATTTATTTGTGTTCTTTCCAATCTGCAGATCTGCAGGACATCTACTTCCAGAAGATGCACTCCTGGTACACCAGTATGTCTGAAGTCTTGTATGCAGAGGAGGGCTCTACGGTGGAGGTGAAGTGTGCCGCAGCATCCTCCCGCCAGCCATTCTATGAGTGGAGCCAGGAGGTGAGTGAGGGCCTCTAAATAGGAGTAACAATGAGCATCAACCATAGAGGCCAGACAGGTTTTCGTTTATCGGGTCATTGGGATAAGTCAAAGATGATGATTCTGGTTGTCAACTGCTCTTCTACTTGTGTATAAATAGAAAGAAAGAGCCGTAGATATTTTGCAGAGAGGACTCTCTGTCCTGGTACCCAAAAATGTTCTACTACATCTACTGCTAAGGTGCTACATCTAAGGTGGCTTAACAGGAAAAGGAGATGCACCAAATGCTATTGGACTCATGGCCCACCGAGGGTCAAATTACAATCCTGAATGCTTGTTTTTTTGGCCCTTGAACTAATGGAGGCTGCATTACTAGTGTGTTTATTAAAGAGCTCCTTCAGAACTGTTGGCATGGCCATAAGTATATGGACCCCCCTCCAAATTATTGAGTTCTGGTGTTTCCAATGAGTGGAAGTGTTTTAGACAATTGTGCTCTTCCAACCTTGTACCAGTTTGGTGAAGGCCCATCTCTGTTCCACCATGTCTTTACCCCAGTACCAGTTTGGTGAAGGCCCTTTTCTGTTTCACCATGACTTTAGTGAAGGTTCTTCCCTGTTTCACTATGTCTTCACCTCATATCAGTTTGGTGAAGACCCTTTTCTGTTCCACCATGACTTTACCCCTGTACCAGTTTGGTGAAGGCCCATCTCTGGTCCACCATTTCTTCACCCCAGTACCAGCTTGGTGAAGGCCTTTTTCTGTTCCACCATGACTTTACCCCTGTACCAGTTTGGTGAAGGCCCATCTCTGTTCCACCATGTTTCCCCCCCCCCCATATCAGTTTAGAGAAGGCCTTTTTCTGTTACACCATGACTTTAGTGAAGGCTCTTCTCTGTTTCACCATGTCTTCACCCCATATCAGTTTGGTGAAGGCCTTTTTCTGTTTCACCATGACTTTACCCCTGTACCAGTTTGGTGAAGGCCCATCTCTGTTCCACCCTGTCTTCACCCAAGTACCAGTTTAGTTTTTCTGTATCGCCATGACTTTACTACTCTTCTACTAATTCGGAAAAGGTCCTTCGCTGTTCCACCATCTCTTTAACCCAGTGCACAAAGCCAGCTCCATATAGACATGGTTTGATGTGAAGGAGCAGGAGTTTCTTGCAGAAAGCCCTGACCTCAACCCTACTGAACACCTTGGAGATGAATTGGAACGTTGATTATGAACAGGCCTAAGGCTTGGCCATACACCGTGTGAATTTCAGCCAGTTCCCAAGGTAGCGGCCAATTTGCTCAGTGAGTGACCCTGCCAGTCCCAGTCCAGAAACTTTTTGATAAAAGTAGATCATTCGATGGAAGCTGAATAGAAATTTTTCAGCCAAACAGCAGCTGCATCGCTGTTTGGGTATTTTAACAGCTGTCAGGGCCAGCTGTTAAAGTACAGTAGCTGCAGTGGGGAATTTGTTCATCCTCGCTGTATAAAATGGATGGATTGTTTTAGTTTTTTTTCAATTCAGTCTGAGACTGAACAAGAAAACTATCAGTATATGACCAACTTAAGGTGATTGGTCAGCGCCATACCTGAAATTCAGCTTTGATTACCTTTTGTAGCCAAGACGTAGGAATGTGCAACTTTGTACACTGTCAAAATGGCAAATTCGTCATGGGGTTAGCTATAGAGTTATAGTCTGTCAGTAACCATGAATCAGACCAAGACAGAAGTACAGTTAAATCACACTTGTTTAATAATAATAATAATAATAAAAAGATAAACAGAGTAAGCATAGTCAAAACATATAATGTGAAAAATCACTGTGCACTAATTAAGGACATATTAGTAATTCACAGTTTATGGAGTGTTCTCCCTGATTAGTTTTCTTTGTACGTTTTATCACCTTTTAAGTTAATATTAGCGCATCTATATTTTATATGTTTCATAGTCAAAACATAGCCACAGTTCAGGAACCAGATCGGATAGTTAGCCAAGCCAAATGTCAGAGAGCCAGAGAAGAACGTGTAGAACAGCAAGCATCATCAGGAGCCAGAAGGAACATCAGCCAAGCAAGTCTTCAACAGGAACGCAGGAGATAGTCTCTGTGATGTTGACCAAGGCAAAGGCAGAGAGCAACTGAGCTGGACGGCTTAAAGGGGTTGTAAAACTTTGTGTTTTTTCACCTTCATGCATCCTATGCATTACGCCTGCAAGCTTGGGAGAGCACTTCCTAGAAGGGGGTTAGCTCTTGCGGGGAGGAGCCGAGACAGCTGCCGAGGACCCCAGAAGACGAGGATCGGGGCCACTCTGTGCAAAACAAACTGCACAGTGGAGGTAAGTATGACATGTTTGTTATTTAAAAAAAAAATACCTTTACATCCCCATTAAGTAGGCAGGACTGACGAGCAGGATCATCAACAGGTGAGTCGCTATGGAGAGATAAGAGCTGGCAATTATCCGACAGCTGAGCGGCCAGCTCAGGGAAGCAAGGGCCAAGCCCTGACATAGCCAAAGACGCACACTGAGCTGCTAAATTTGGTCTGGGCATCTAAATTTTAGTTACCTGTGGTCGCAAAAGGGTTAACAGGAGTATGTCTATAATAGGCCTGTGCAGCTGTATAATATCTTTTTTTTTTTTTCCTTTTCCTTGTAGGATAGTGACTGGATTTTGCCCTCTGACACTCTCACCATCACAAATGTTGATGAAAGCTCTGAAGGAACGTACCTGTGCCAAGCTCGTCATCCAGATATGTACAGTCTGGTCAAGACAAGATCCTTTGAGCTCCGTGTGACCCCCAGGGATCCTGATATGTTCAGGATTGTAGGTGAGCAATACAACTTTCTATTGAGCTATTGACCGGTGCCATACAGCCCAGGCCCACATCAGTGCATGTACAGCATACAGGCCCCCATGTACTTTTGTTCTGAACAGAGCTTGTCATGAGTACACATAGCTATGATAGTAACATTAAAGAAGAAGTCTGGGTATGGATATTTTTACATATTTACATTGATCCAACTTGTACCAATGATACTCTGCTTATACCGTACCTGTGGGATCATTATAGAACTTTCTCAACCAGGATTCTATGGAACCCTAGGGTTCCTCAAAACGTTGCTGGGGGTTCCTTGAGCAATGAGTAATTTCTGTCTAGTGACCACTGACACCAATGATCTTTTTAGCTTTCTGTAAGAAGAAAGTGGGGGGGGTTCTTCCAATGATCACAAATGGAAGTAGGCTGCCTGGGATAGCTGGACGCCATTAAAACACATTCCTGTCCAATTGCTTCACCAACCATCTGCTGGAAAAACTGACACTGATGCTTATTTGAAGTTGTCTACTAAGGGTAATGCTCGATATTGAACCGAGCACTACCATTTCCCTTCTAACATCCAATTTCCAAATTTAAAATTCTTGTGAGTATACCATCCAGCATCCATACGAATTTCCCCCTTTTGGGTCCACCATTCAAGTCTAGCGATCGCTTGTCATAAACTTTCAAGTGAGATTCGGGTCCAATGGATGTATTGGCTCGGACTTATCGGGTTTTTGGGGTCAAGTGTACGCTCCACTCAGTAGCTCCCCCTTTTGGTTTCCATCTGCAGTCTGGAGGCTATATGCATCGGCCTACCCCGATCATAAAAAATCTCTACACCACTTGCTCCTGACGAAGAGGATTTAAGTCAAAAAGCTCGAAACGTGTAGAGCTTCACCATGTATATGTATACAAGAGTGTTTTATAATGAAGTGGTTTTATCTATGGTTTTATACATAGATAAAGATAAAGACATCAATTTATAGGCAGTTTCTTTGATAAAAGACACTTATGTATTGTTCTTTTTAGATTTTGTAATAAATTCAATTTTTTTTATAACTTTTGGTTTACATACGTAATTTGGTAGAGTCATTGCCTCTTTAAAGTCCCGTCAGAGGGTTTCTATATTTTTTATCTGATGTACTATTAGGGATGTTGGCAATTTCTCTCACTTCCCACCCGAGCTGAACTGCTCTCTATCACAAATGTAAGAAACATTCTTCCAAGTAATCATCACACTAATGTACCATGAGCTGTAGATATAATTATTATTAGCAGGGGTTCCCTGAGACTGGAGAGCCATTTTAAAAGTCATTCTGTATTAAGAAGGTTGATATAGTTTGGTTGAGGAGCTCAAAATCCTGATAGTAGACACTACTACAACACAGATCCCTGCTAGCTTCCCAGTCAGCCATTGTACATTAGTGCTTTTCAGAGAATGCCTTGCATTTTCTCAATGAATCGAAAGCATTCTCTGGTCCAATCCAGAGAACGCTTTGTATTCATTGAAACAATGCAAAACAATCTCTGAATGGCTACGGTGTCGAGCAGCTGACTACTTGTGTTCACCATGCAGCAGACAGCTGTTCAGCATGGGACCTAGAAGCTAGTGGCCATCAAAGAAGTTGCCGTGTCTACTACAGGGGTTTTCAGCTCATCTCTCTGTGTAGACTGTTGACATGCTAATTGAGTCTGGTACAGGATCTCCCATGATGTATACTAAATACTGTTTTGTGTGTGGAATGGAACTTGTCAAGCTGTATGCGGAGACAGAACATCTGTCTAAAGATGTGGATTGAGGGGAATTCATTGTGTGATGGTGTTTTGTTTGAATTCTGTTAATGAAGGAATGTGACCTCTCGGGTGCAGTGATTAGGTCATGATAATTATAGGCCGGCGCCAATATGTCTGGAATGTTTAGCAATTAGCCATCTGAAGGTGTATTGAAGCCCCCCCCCCCAGGGTGTGATGTGTGGGTGGAGAGTTTGATTGTTCCTGTAATCGCTGAAACATGCCTTGAAAACTGTATATAAACTTGAGAGCTAACCATTAAAAGTGTTCATACATTTTGAAGCAGAGAATAGAGCGGTCAGTCTCATTTTCTGGGGAATTGATATGGATCGTGCCTGATGGTTTGTCTGTGTGTCGGATAAGCTGTCGTGGGTTGATGGAAGGTCGTAAACGGTGGTGACCGTTACAATAGGTAATCCAGCAGTGAGAATAAGTCTGCCTATGTAATGGCCATGGCATGTGGTTGGGCACTCAGGTGCCATTAGAGTTTATGAGAAGCTCCTGCACATATCCTAAGTGGAACTGAAAACCCAGATGCCACCAGACTCAATGAAAAATGCCCAGAGCTGCTGACACATACTGTAGCCTCAGAGGTTCTAGGGGACACTCAAGGCTTCCCAACAGGCAAACCAGGTGGATGGAAACATCTGAAAGTAGGTGAAGGCACCTCTCTATGAATTGTATTCCCTCTCCACGTCCCCAGAAATCTAATTTCCTACTCGTGTGACTGGCTCACTGCTTTTATCTCCGTACAACACGGAGAGTGATTGTGTGATCACAGCAGGCAGAGCCTCCCACCTAGCGCTCTCACTTGCAAGTGAGGTTGGCTGGAATTCATGCAATGTTTATAAATGACTTCAATTTTTTTTTCCTCAACAAAGGTTTTACTTGTACTTTAACACCGTATGTCACTGCATGCTTATAAAATATTAGATTGTTTTCCTTTTACAGACTTCAATACTGACCTGCAAGTGGGAGACATCCTCCTGTACATCGTTCTTCCTGTAGCAGTGCTTACCATCCTGCTGATCACTTTCCTTGTCATCATCCTCCGTCACCGCAAGCAACAGCTAAAGAAGCCACAGATCAGCCTGTGAGTAAGATTAAAAAGGCGTGGAGGAGACTGGAGGGGGGCCTCTGTGTTTGCGTTCTCCAATCTCAGTCTTCTATCTGTTCAACTTTGTATTCATATCAAAGTAGACCTGTCACAAAGGTCTATAATGGGTTTGGATATTTTGAAAAAATCGTGCAAGGCATAAAGAGCACCTGTACTCATTTTGATTCATGGTGTAGTTAGTTCTGCCAATGATGAAGGCTACATATGGTATCCACTTTATTCCTTGATGCTTGTCTATTGATAGTAGAAGATTAGCCTATGGAATGCACCACGATTTCCTTCTAAAGCCCCCTAAAACCTGTATATTTAAAGCAAATCTAAGGGTGAAAGTTTTTTTGTTTTCTGCCATTGAAGAACACCAAGTACCATACCCACTTTAGTCCTTGAGTGCTTGTCTGGTGATAGAAGCAGATTCTGATTCATGGTGTAGTTGGTTCTCCCATTGATGAAGGCTACATATAGTACCCACTTTATTCCTTAATGCTTGTCTAGTGATAGTCGCAGATTAGCCTATGGAAAGCACTGTGATTTTCTTCTAAAGCCCCCTAAAACTTTAATCTTTAAAGAAAACCTAAAGGGAAATGCCAGTTTTTGGTTCTCTCCCTGTGAAAAAGGCTAGGTATGGTACCCACTCTAAGCCTTGCATGCTTGCCTAGAGATAAGCTATTTACACTACGCCGCCGCAACTTAGTGGAGCAAATGCCGTATTCTCAAAGCACTTGCTCCGTAATTTGCGGCGGCGTGGTGTAAATGGCCCGGCGTATCCCTGCGTAATACAAAGGGGGCGGCTTGTATTTAAATTAAGCGCGCCCCCGTGCCGAACAAACTGCGCATGCGCCGGCCTTAAACGTAGCCCAGTGCGCATGCTCCGTAGTACGCCGCAAATACATTGGTTTCGACGTGAACGTAATTAACGCACAGCCCTATTTGCATATGCGACGCTGAAATCGACGTAAAAGCCACCTAGCGGCCAGCGTAGTATTGCATTTAGGATCCGACGGTGTAAGTGACTTACACCAGTCGGATCCTAGCCTAATTCTGGCGTATCTTGTTTTGAGAATACAAAACAATGATACGCCGGCGGGATTTTCGAATTACGCCGGTAATTTTGAGAATCTGGCCCTTAGCCTATAACTTTAAAGCAAATCTAAAGGGAAATGCCACGTTTTTTTGTTTTCTCCCATTGAAGAACACCAAGTACAGTACCCACTCTAGTCCTTGAGTGCTTGCCTAGTGATAGTAGCCATTTAACCTATAAAATGCACCATGATTTCCTTCTAAAGCACCCTAAAACCTTTATATTTAATGCAAACCTAAAGGGAAATGCCAAAATTTTTGGTTTTCTCCCATTGTAGAATGGCAAGTACAGTACCCACTCTAGTCCTTAAGTGCTTGCCTGGTGATTGTAGCCATTTAGCCTATGGAATGTACCATGATTTCCTTCTAAAACACCCTAAAACCTTTATATTTAAAGCAAATCTAAGGGTGAAATTATACATTTTTTGTTTTCTGCCATTGAAGAACACCAAGTACCATACCCACTTTAGTCCTTGCCTGGTGATGGTAGCAGATTCTGATTCATGGTGTAGTTAGTTCTCCCATTGATGAAGGCTACATATGGTACCCACTTTATTCCTTAATGCTTGTCTGTGATAGTAACAGATTAGCCTATGGAAAGCACCATGATTTTCTTCTAAAGCACCCTTAAAATTGTATCTTTAAAGAAAACCTAAAGGAAAATGCCAGGTTTTTTATTTTCTCCCATTGAAGAATACCAAGTACGGTACCCATGCTAGTCCTTGCCTGCTTGCCTAGTGATAGAAGCCATTAAGCCTATAGAATACACCATGATTTCCTTCAAAAGCACCCTAAAACCTTTATTTTTAAAGCAAACCTAAAGGGAAATGCCAACATTTTTGGTTTTCTCCCATTGAAGAACACCAAGTATAGTACCCACTCCTTGAGTGCTTGCCTAGTGATAGTAGCCATTTAGCCTATGGAATGTACCATGATTTCCTTCTAAAGCACCCTAAAACCTTTTATATTTAAAGCAAATCTAAAGGGAAATTACATTTTTTGGGGTTTTTCACATTGAAGAACACCAAGTACAGTACCTAATCTAGTCCTTGAGTGCTTGCCTGGTGATAGTAGCAGATTAACCCATGGAATGCAGCATAATTTTCTTCTAAAACCTTAATCTTTAAAGAAAACCTAAAGGGAAATGGCAATTTTTCTGTTTTCTCTAAGACTATAGGTGCTCTTTGTTTAGGCCTGAATTAACCACCAGTCCCAGAATGTCTTTAGCGAACAGTAGTAGGATCTACTGAGCTTCTGGTTCCTCCAGGGCTCTTTGTCCCAACTCGGCATGCATTGACGATAACCCACTCTTTCTCTTTTTTTTTTTATTCTAATTACAGGATTGATGCAGAGAAGAGGACTCCTATCTACAAGGGCAGCCTGCAGTCTGTGAGCAGCACCTCCTCAGACACCCAGCCACTGGTCATGTGATCGCCAGAGCTGGTCAGTTTCTTAGCGCTAATCGGTTTAATTCTGTTTTTCCACTTGATATAATATTTATATGGATCCTTCCTACATTGCACGAGATGAAGCATGTTAAATAATTAAACATTCAATAAATCCGAATATCAAAGACAACATCTATTAATTATATTAAGTAAGCTAAACATAAATAATGGAAAATGTTTATATTCTGTTGAGCTCTCTTAGCTACAACAGTGATTCCATGCAGAGCGTCTGTAGGAGATCAGGGTGATCGGTACAAGTGAATCTGGTCAAAATTTAAAGGGTGCTGTTTATGAAGATGACGCTGCATCTGCTTTCCCAGCTTCACCCATGTCCTACCGTCCATGTTTGATTTTTTATTTCATATTACTTGTCAGAGTCTGAAGCACTTCAATGGTTACGCTATATGGCCAAAGGTTTGAAAGAGCCTGATCATCACACATATGAGTTTGTTGTTTTCCTATTCCAAAACCATGACCATTAATATGGAGTTGGACCGCTTTTGCAGATATTGGGTGTCAAACCATCAAATAGGACAGGGGTCTCCAAACTATGGCCCTCTGGTTGTTCAGGAACTACAATTCCCATCATGCCTAGTCATATCTGTGATTGTCAGAGTTTTACAATGCCTCATGGGACGTGCAGTTCCCAAACGGCTAGAGGGCCGTAGTTTTGAGATCCCTGAAATAGAGGAACTCATTGGCCTGCACAGAGCCCTGACCTCAACCCTTCTAAACTCTTGTTGTCTCATCTAACATTAGTACTTGACCTCACAAAAGCTTGTTATGGGCTGAATGGGCACAAGAGACACTCCATAATCTTATGGAAAGCTTTCTTGGAGTGGTTGAGGCTGTTATAGCCCCAAAATTGGGGGATTCCTTTAGAGCAGTGGTTCTCAACTCCGGTCCTCAGGACCCACTTACAGGCCAGATTTTAAATATTACATTGGGGGGAGATGCTGATATCACCTGTGATTTATGTCAGTTATTTTGAAAACATTTCAGTTATTTTGAAAACGTGACCTGTTGGTGGGTCCCAAGGACAGGAGTTGAGAACCACTGCTTTAGAGGTAGACCGATATATCGGCCGATATTTGGCCATTTTTGAAAAATCGGCATCGGCCGATTATTATCAAAATTAGGCCGATATTTTACACTGACCGCTGTTCCTGGTGTAATTTAGCTGCTGGTCCTGCCCACCCCCGACATTGAGCTGACAGCTCCTCTCTCTCTCTCCTCTCTGTTAGTTTCACAGTTACACTCGGCTTAGAGTGAAACCTGCCAGTGCCACCGCCAATCGGTGCCACCAGCCAGTGCCATCGCCAATCAGTGCCATCTGTCAGTGCCACCTGCCAGTGCCAGCCAGTGTCATCTGCCATTGCCAGACAGTGCCACCCACCAATGCCAGCCAGTGCCACCGTTAATCAGTGCCACCTGCCAGTGCCAACCAGTTCCAATTTCCAGTGCCACCTGCCAGTTCCAAACCAGTGCCACCTGCCAGTTCCAAACCAGTACCATCTGTACCGAGGACATCAAGCGTGTGCTAGAGTGACAGGAGTAAGCAGGAAGAAGTGGAGTGGGTGAGGTTGTTTTTCTTTTTTAATCGCCCTAAAATATCGGCCACAAAAATCGGCATCATATATCGGCCATCGCCTACCCCAATTTCTAAATATCGGCATCGGCCAGAGAAAAACCCATATCGGTCTACCTCTAGACTCCTTAAGAGGAACTACACCCCCCCCCCCCCCCCCTCACCACCAGAAAAATTCAAAGTCAGAAGCTACATATACTATAGCTGCTTACTTTTAATATTAGGATGCTTACCTGTCCAGGGATACCGCATTGTCAGCACCCCAGACGATTTTTCAATTGACTCTCCAGTGCTGCCACCGCCATTCCTTTGTAAGGGAAACTGGAAGTGAAGCCTTGCAAGTTCACAGCTGGTTCCCTACTGCACATGCGCCAAGTGTGCTGTGCTTTCTGAATAGCCCAGCAGTAGTGGAAGCAGGAGGGAGGCAGAACTCCCGGGGGACCTCGCTGCGGCGAGATCTCCAGGAAGTGGGGATGGGTACCTGTCAAAAACAAAGGTGCCAAATGTGGCAGCGGAGGGGGAGGAAGCAAACAACCGGCGCTTCCCCTTTTGGGTAGAGCTCTGCTTTATTAATGGCCATGGTTTTGGAATCAGATGTCCAACCTGCTTGGTCACGAGGTGAGGGTCAAATGTTCTCAAACTTTAGGTCCTATAGGCTCTACATATTTCTGTCTATATACAAATAACCTGTAATATCTATTCATAACTGCTGAGCAGTCAACTTCTTGTGTTCAGTATGCAGCAGTAGCATAGATCTTTGGAGATGCCTACTACAGTGATTTCCAGCTTCCAGGGGCATCGGGCAGGTTTAGGTATTCCTAAAACAGTTACCGTATTTATCGGGGTATACCGCGCGTCGGCGTATAACGCGCACCCCAGGCTTAGAAGGGTAGTTTAGGAAAAAACTTACATTTTGGATGCTCAGCCTTGTCGGTGTCCGTCTGCTGTCGGCGTCCATCGGCGGCCTTGTCCGGCGTCCGTCTGCGGCCTTGCGCGGGGTTCGTCCAGCCTTGTCGGTGTCCGTCTGCTGTCTTGCCCGGCGTCCATCGATGGCCTTGTCCGGCGTCCGTCTGCGGCCTTGCGCGGGGTCCGTCCAGCCTTGTCGGTGTCCGTCCGTCTGCCGGTCCGTCCAGCCGTGTCGGTGTCCGTCACGTCTGTCTGCCGGGGGTTGCAGCGTTGTGTGTTTGAATTTGGTGCCTCGGTCGAGCTGTGCAGAGCACGATTTCCGGGGTGTTCGGCTCCTCTCGTGTGGCTGCGGGCGGAGCCGAGCGTGGCCTAGCCGAGTGCGCAGTACACTCGGCTCGGGCTTTGTCGGCGGCGCTCAGAGACAGCGTATTACACGCACCCACGATTTCCCCCTGATTTAAAGGGGGAAAAAAGTGCGCGTTATACGCCGATAAAAACAGTACATTCAAGGCATCCCAGGAATGATAACTGTCCCAGTTACTGACATTCTATTCTGAACTGTCAAACCATTAAATGGCTGTTGTCCTAACTCAGGGGTGTCCAAACGTTTTTTAAATTAGCAGGGAGAGGGAGAATCTCCAATGATCTTTGCTATATACAAAGTCAATGTGAAGTGATAGATGCCCATCATGGATGGTCAGAGGAAGACTACTTGGGTCTGTCATATCTGCCCACACGTTAATTGTGCTGCTTATTTTTTCCTTTCTTTTTTTAGTTATGTAGAAATTTGCACACGGCTGCCCCTCTATACATTGGGTCTGCTTGTTAAAAAGATGTCAAAGAATTGCAGAACGCATGTCTAGCCTTTGGAAATCCAGACTTGATGTAGGAAGGAAGCCGTATTCTAGCTGATCTTAGCACTGGCTTTGCCGTACATCTGTGATCTTTCTCCAGCCAGCGTAAGACTGTGATCTGATCTGTCGCTCTTCTTTCTCCTATTCAGGCTCGCATGCTGCACAGAACCAAACCGTCCTCCGCCAAATATCACATCCTGCTTTCCGAATCTGGTGACGGGAATTCAAAGAACGTTACGCTCCAAAGATCAGAGACAAATACTGCTTAGCGCTTTGATTAAGAGGTTATTAATTGGTTTGGGGTGAACATTAATCTTTTTTTTTTTTTTGTATCATTTTAATTGTTAAGAATTATTTTTTCTTTAAAGTGTACCTGTCACTCTTTTCTATATGATGGAACTGTTTTTGTCATTTTGGCAGCAGCCTGATTCATTTTTAAAACTTTTAGGGGCCCAGGCTACCTACATTTTAAGGGGAAACGGGTGAACACCGGAATGATATTGTCCTATAATAGGAGACAAAATGCTGGATAGGAGAATAGAATAAAACAGGGATGTTTTTATTTTTATTTTTTTATATTTGAAAGATTGTTCATGGCCGTCTCCACATACTATGAGCTAAGTACAATTAGTGGTGTTTTTGTTAATTTAGGACAGGAATGTCAAATGTAGATTAATGGGCCGCATTGACTGGAATTAATTAAATGGGCAACATTACAGCTACTGAAAGCTGGACTTACATAATTCCAGAAAAGGATTACAGTACTCCAATAATTAACCTTCTAATACCATCTGAAACCAACAACATCTTATTCCAGACAAAGGGACCTTAAATTGAAAATGTGGCCAGTCTACCAACATTGAAATATTTCCATATTCCTAACAAGCTGTAATTAAAGTGATTGTAAAATCTCCTTTATTTTCTTAAAAAATAAAAATAAAAACATTTTATACTTGCCTCCTTTGTGCAGTGGATTTGCACAGAGCAGCCCGGATCCTCCACTTCTCATGTCCCTCTTCTGTGCTCCCGGCTCCTCCCTCCTGTCGAGTGCCCCCAAAGCAAACGGCTTGCTATGGGGGCACCCGAGCCGAGGCACAGCTCCGCGTGTCCATTCAGACACGGAGCCCTGACCCGGCTCCACCCCTCTCTCTAATGATTGGCTAACTGACTTTGATCGACGGAACCAATGGCGCCGCAGCTGTGTCAATTGGGAGGAGAGTCCTGGACAGCTAAGACACTCGTAGACATCGCTGGAGAGAAAGGGATAAAAAACCTTCAGCCCTTACAACTCCCTTAAAGAAATAGTAAACCATCAGTGTTTTTTAGTGCACAACAAAATAAACATTCCCCAGTAAACTATTTGGTAAAAATACCCCAGCATTTGCAGTTTACAATGTTCGATGCTACTGGCCCTCCCAGTGATGCTTCCATGGTTTTCTGGTCGTCACCGGAAAGAGTTAACAGTGCAGTCTGAAGCCAGTCTGATTGAAGAAGGGAGGAGGGGAGTGCCTTGCCATTTTAGACTAAGGGGTTGTATGTTTCTATTGATGCACACAGTGCAGGGAAACACAGCTCTAGCCCCTGCACTGATAGGGTGGCTCCATAGGAGCCATCCTGAGATGGAAAACCTTGGCTAGCGTTCATGGCACCAGCTTAAAAAGAAACAAAGGTCAGAATTAAAGGATAAAGAAGCTGCAAGCTGCTGAAAGTGCATAAAAACTGAGGGTTTATTATCACTTTACCCCCCTAGCATGAAAGCAAGATTAAACAGAGCTTAAAAAGGAGCTAAACTCCAAAAATATGTGCCCAAAAAAGTAAATCAGAGGGCAAAACACCAGTTTTGTTTATGGTCTGCCAAAAAATTAAACAGATAGGGAATAGACTATTGGCCAGTTTTGCCTAGGCTCTGCCAGTAGCTTACTGATTTTCTGCGTCTTGGTTCACACTGTGTCTCTGTAGAGGTGTCCATCTTAGTAGAGGTAGGTCTTTGTATTCTCAAGTCCAAGCCTCCAGCAAGAATAGTAGTGACACCACCAAATCTTACTCCAAATCTCTTAAGACTAGCAGTCAGGGGCAACAGTGCCTTAGATCTCGCACTGCAGATATACAGCTATAGCAGGCTTAGGAGTTCCTATGCACCTTCACCTATTCAGGGTACTGCTTAGACACAATTCACAGTTATAGAAAAAAAATTGGTATTTTTTTCTTATTTACCCCCACAGTCCTCCTTTCGAGCATTTTGGTCTCCCATGTAGTGACATGTCTATTTTAAGGCAGGTGTAATAGCTTGAAAATTGCTGTTTTCACAATGCCAACTTCAAAGGCCAGCGATGAAAGCGGTAGCCTGGGTAGCAAAGATTTAAGAGCGCTTTCTGTTGTGCTGTTGAGATTTGCATTATTAAGTAGCTGTGCGCACGCTCTCCCCGAGACGCTATCTTCTAGTCCTGTCTGTGACATAAGGAATAGCAGCCTTTGTCTCACTAATATGTCAGCGTAAAAAAAGCACACTGAAACAGCTTGGCCCGTTCCTTTTAACAGCAGATGATAAATACGGAGGGTTTGGCAGACATAGAAAGCGTTGCTCTTGTGATCTATTAATACCACTTGCCATATTACAGGCAACGGGCCTTAAAGGGCAGAACTATTTTGTTAAACAGGGATTCCGGCATAGAATAACGTTAATCTGTTGGATTGTAGATGTTATCCTGAAGTGTATCAGAAGAGCATTAATTGGATTGTATTTACTGCATTATTTAAAGTGTGTCTCGCCTTATATTTCTTAGGGGTTTCAGGTAGGGGGTCTCCCACTACATTTTCTGGCTCCACTCTTGACCACTTGGGAAGCTTTGCCCTTACTACTTTAAAAATGGTGTACCTGGTGTGCACTGGAAGGGCCGTGCTGCTTCAGTTTGAACATGTGTGGTTGTATGCACCTCAGTATTCGGTGGATGTCCCTTGAATGTGGTATACGGCTGATGCGAGTCTCGTTTGATGGCCCTTGGATTGGTGACGAACATTGTACTATGATGTTCTGTTCTTTACGGTGGTTCTCTGTAGGCACTTTTATTATAAGAAGACTCGTGCTGCATACACAAGGTCGGACATTTGACCGGGAAAAACTCCGTCAGAATTTCCGACGGAAAAATAGAGAACCTGCTCTCTATCCAAGTCCGTCAGAATATCCGATGAAAAGCTCCCATCGGACTTTGATACGGGTTGTGTAGGCCCCCATTTAGCAGGATAACTTGTATATGGATCTGGGGAGAGTCCGATAATGGTGACCATCTTTTGGATTTGTTTTTTAGAACCACTTGCAGTTTGGTCATGTTGTGTGTCGTCACGTCTGACCATGGGGGGAAGTTTCTGGAGCCCTTTAGTTGTTCCCTGATCTGGGCCTTCTTGAACGTGTTGTTGTTTCAAGGTTGCCTCCTTGATATCAAGACAAATCCTTCTTTTGTCCTGTTACCAGTTAAAGCCTAAGAAGGAATGTGGGGGCTCATTTGGAGTTTCTGAATGCATACATACCACACAAAAAAATGTTTCATTTTCCAGGTGCAATAGATACCAGTGATGAGAATATCTGTCTTGCACTGAGTTGCCAGATTCTGTAATGGGCATCTGTTTAGGAATTGATGCTTTGCAAACTGTTGTTTAAAAAGGCTTGATTGTTTTCTAGTTGTCCTGGAATAGGACATACGCTAGCTGTCTGCTGCAGTAGAATTCTATGACCAGAGTCTGGAAGAGCTGAGCCTAAGCCACTAACAATTATCGGTACTGATACACTTGTACCATAAGGGGTTGAAGGCATTTAAAGTCAGAAAAACCTTGTGCTTGACCCATCCTAAAAAAATGTCACACACTTTGCCAATACTAATTATTATATTTTACTTCCCTTAAAGTGGACCTTTGATGTTTGAAGAAGACCTCAAACTTCCACCTGGCAGAAAACTGTGCTTTAGGCTCTCACAGAGGCCAGCTGCATTGCCAGATGCCTAGGCGTTGCTTATGTGATCTTTGGCTTACCTTCAGGCAAAAACTGCTAGTCCATGCCTTTTCCGAACTATGATTTTAACCTTCAGCAGAGATAACATGACCAAAGCTTGGGGGTCACTTTGCCAGCCACTCTGAGGGGACCACAGCAGCACTTTCTGCCAAATGGGTTGTTCTGTGAACTTCATGGAGTTAAAGGTCTTGGGTGAGCAGAAAACAATGGTTTTCCTTTAAGGTACAAGGGGTACTTCAAAATACTGTGCAGATATAAGGGAACAAAACAGGTAACATTAACTATAAAGTCAATTATTACCTTTCCCAAGCTTCCAACTGCAGCCCTTAAGAACCCAAAACATATTGTATTTGTAGGCTTTGCTTCAGCGGGCATATAAATCAAACCAGTGACATCTAGGTGCAATAGTAACAAAGAAAACATGACCTCTGAAGGGTTCTCAAGGACTTGGAGTTGTAAAACAATATTATTATCCAATAACATTGAAATCGAAGCTCCCAGTAAAAGATGTCTTCTAATTCTTACCTCTTGATCCCAGGTTTAATCTTGGGCTGTGGCCTTCAGCAGAATCTGGCACTTCTGGGTGTGCCAGGTTCTTGCCTACACCACCATGTGCCATGGTACCATCTGCTGGCCCCTAACTCACTACAGGACACAGTAGTGGCTTGGAAGGTGCGTAGATGAAGTCAAAAGACTAAGAGGGTGAATAGGCATCTAACATACCCTGAAGTGTTTGCTGATGAAGACACTTTGGTAGTGGTAGCCCTAGAATAGTTGTCTCCAAACTACGGCTCTTTGCTGGCCTTCATCCTACGCTTGGGGCACCTTTTCTCCCACTGATACAAGATGCTATTCTGCCATCTGACACCAACCATGGGGCACCATTCCTTCCCATAATACCAAATGTGGTGATGTTTACTCCCACTGATGTAAGGAAAGTTTCCACTCCCGCTGGCCACAGTATGGCCCTTCTGAAGTCTGAAGGACAATAAACCTTTCTCTAGAAAGTTTGGAGACCCCTGCTCCAGAAGATAGATAGTGGAGATCACCCACCACCGAGATCGGTAATAAGAATTGTCATTGGCAGGTAGCTTTTTTAAAAAAAAAAAAATGTTTTAGATGGTTACAGAATTGTTTCAAAGGAGATATGTGGAAGCTGCCGTTTCTCCCCAGGGCTGCATATTGGATGGTTGTGATGTCACATTGAGTGAAGCTCGGGGTAAGTTCCTCTTCACTGCTCCAGTACTAGTACAGTCTGGGAGTTTGAGTGGCTGCTTTGATCACAACCTGTTTTACTTTATGAGAGGGTTTACTTTATTAATTTTACAGATATTGAAATATTGCAGCCTGTTTAATGAGCTTAGGCAAACCCCACAAGGATTTAATCCAGCCATTCTCAACCAGGGTCCCTCCAGAGACTGCTAGGGGGTTTCTTGAGCTGTGGCTGATTGATCTCCCAGTTGATGGTTCCAGGGTCAACACCACTTGGCAGAGTTGGCAACATGGCACCAGGGATCTTTTTTTGGTATTTTTATGGTTGACATTTTTCCCATCGGCCACCAACGTAAGGGTAATTTTTCCAACTGACCAACAATGAAAGGGGCATTTTTTTCCAGTAAGCCCCCCAATGAATAGGTGTTGGCAGGGGTTCCTCGAGACCTGACAAATATTTTTAAGGGCTCTTCTAGGGTAAAAAGGTTTAGAAATGCTGATTATAACCTGTCAATTCACCAGCATTAGCAGCACCCCATGGAGATAAAACACAAGAGGTCACCCAACACCACTTGTTCTGGTATAAAAAAGATTTTTAAATCGTCCTGTTGGCAGGCAGCCACTTTCTTTTGGCTTTATGTATGAGATTCATTTTATTTTACACAAAATCATATAAAGAAAAAACATTGAGTTCAGTTTATGTAATATCGTTTTATCTGTTTGATCATATGCTACCATTGTAATTTTGACTGTATGTTGTTTTCTCCCTTTTTAAGCCGTGTTGCTTTGTTTGGCAATCCCAGCAGAAGCTTAATGAAAGAAATAAATGTACTGATCGCTTTTTATCCATATTGATTTGTGTAAAATGTTGTTTTCTTAATAAATGTGAAATGGACATTTATGCCTGTTTATTATAAGACACAATGTACATGACCTGTAGAACACGGCTTAGTCTGGCGACAGTTGGACATAATTCCAGTGTGCATGACAACCACTGGCATGGTGCAAATCATAGATAGGTCTTCAAGAGCTGCAGGACCAAAGGTTAGCGATTATTGGAGGTAATGTAGATGTAAACCTTCACTAAAATGTAGTTTGCTACTGTGTGCCAAAAACAATTTTTTTTTTTTTTTTTTCTTAAAAAAAATGTTTTTTTCTTTTGTCTACTTTTGTCTTTTGACAAATTAGTTCATTCACAAATTTTTTAAAATTCAGAATTTTCGCGAAAAAACTAACACATTTTTCGTCAATGCACATGTCTAGTCTCCATTGACAGTTGGCAATGGAGGAGTCGAACTGGAAAATAACGGTCACCCTATAACAGGGAGTGCCTGAACAAGAACCTTCATGTTAGAATCACCAGGTCATATTTGAAAGAATCCTTAAAAATCTGGTGTATATACTCGAGTATAAGCCAAGTTTTTCAGCACATTTTTTGGTGCTGAAAATGCCCCCACTCGGCTTATACTCAAGTCACCTTTTTGCGCCTGATCTCCCGGACTTTGGGGACCCGGTACCAGCCGGCCGTAGGTCCCCTGGACCCCAAGCTTGGCACACATGTAGCCCCACTCTTCCTCTACAAGTGTGCAAAATTTGTTGGCCAGGGAGAACCAATTTTTTCAAAGTTGGGCACCCCTTCCATAGACTCCCATGTTAAACGGTCATGTCTCTGGTGACTTTGGGGACCAGATACCGGCACTTGGCACACATGTAGCCCCCGTTCTCCTCTACAAGTGTGCAAAGTTTGCTGTCTGGGGGACCTATGGCTGGGGAGTACCGATTTTTCAAAGCCGGGCACCCCTTCTATATATTCCCATGTTAAACGCAAGTTTAGGCATGGGTACAGTGAGGCATGGGTACAGTGAGGCATGCAGATGGACATGAGTCAATAAGTTTTCCCATTTTTTTGGTGGTAAAATTAGGTGCCTCTGCTTATATACGGGTCGGCATACATTCGAGTATATACGGTATATAATAAAAGCACAGAATTACACCTTCACATTTTAGTAATGGGCCATGCACATGTTGGCACACTCTGGTGCCATTGAATTTGAATAGCGCCTGCTGGCCATACAATTTTCTTATTCAATTTTCTTTAGTTTTATCTCGTATAACTATGTAGTGCAAGGGTCTGCCTGACTGCATACAAATTGAAAGTGTTTGACCTCATATTATATGGTTTTGGTAAATCTAAAGGAAAGTTGTACAAGAGAATGCAACATAGCATGCTTGTTATACTCACTGTGGAACTTAAGGCCCCTTTCACACTGGGGCAGTGCGCTAGCAGGACCGCTCCAAAAGTCCTGCTAGCTGCATCTTTGGAGCGGTGAGAGGAGCGGTGTCACGTATACCGCTCCTCCACCGCTCCTTCCCAATGAAAGCAATGGGAAACCCTGGCTATTCCTCCGGCACTGCGCCTCTGCAGAGGTGCATTGCAGGCGGTATTGACCCTTTTTCGTCTACTAGCGGTGTTAAAACCGCACCGGTAGCTGCGCCGCAATTCCCCTGCATTGTGTAAAAAGGCTCTTTGATCCTATATGGAGAGAACCTTCCCTCTTGCACTGTCTATCTTGGCAAGGTCATATAATAGTGAGGGTAGCCGTCCTTCACATACTCAGATTAATACTTGTACTACTTCATTGCAGCTTCCATTATCTTTTACATATCGTGTATATCTACTGATGATTTATGTCCGCCATTGGACGAGAGTTACTGCCTAAGGATCGGATTTGTTTGGGCTGCTTTCTGGAGTGAGAATCTTGATTACATGCACAATGTGGTCCTCTGTCATAGGGGATCATGGCAAGCTGGTAAGAAGTCATTTCTGCTGATTGGTGGAGGATTCATCACGTTTTTGGACACGATAATTATCAACTTATAGATTGTAAGCTCTAACGAGCAGGGCCCTCTGATCCCTCCTGTATTGATCGTATTGTAACTGTACTGTCTTCCCTGATGTAAAGCGCTGCGCAAACTGTTGGCGCTATATAAATCCTGTATAATAATAATAATAACTTATGGGCTTTTTCTGCACTGAGCACTGGTGTTCATTATTTGGCGTTCACTAACATCAAATATTTATGGACTGCGTTTTTTAGGGATTTTCTTTGAATCACATTCATTAGTTACAACCAGTGGCGGTTCGTCCATAGAGGGCGCTGGAGCGCCGCCCCCTCTGGTTCTCGCCCGCCCGAGTCTAATAACATACATTCATGCATTGCATGAATGTATGTTATTGTTGCCAGCTGCCGCTGGTCTATTCAGAGATGGCCGGAACTTGAGTGCCGACCACCTGAATAACGGCAGCTGGTTGGCTGTGCGGAAGTGCCTATCAGAGCCAGCGGCTCTGATAGGCTTTCCGAGTACAGCCCTCGGCTCCCGGATGTCTAATCCTCGGGACGTACGGGAGTGCGTTCCTTGGATAAGACTGGCGGCCGTCTCAGCCAATCAGGTTCCCCGATTCTGAGCTACGAGTAAGCATCACAGGATGCGAAACATGTCAGCTCTTTTTTCCTAATCCACTTCTTGGTTGACTGCAAGAATTTGGGCTGTTTTTTCCAGGATTTTTCTTTCATCCCCGATTATGGTTATCGTTAACCTGATTGGGTGAAGCATCACCAAGGCGGGAGAAGACATCGAGGGACGTGGAAGGAGTAAGGTAAGTGCATTTTACAGGGCACAGCAGCGACAATGGGCACAGCAGTGACATCAATGGGCACAGTGACATCAATTGGCACAGTGGCGACAATTGAGGGGCACAGTGGCTGCGTTTGATGGCATGGCACAGTGGTGCGAATTGATGACATAGTGACTGCATTTGATGGCATGGCACAGTTGTGATAATTGATGGCACAGTGGCTGCGTTTGATGGAATGGCACAGTGGCTGCGTTTGATGGCACAGTGGCTGCGTTTGATGGAATGGCACAGTGGTTGCATTTTGATGGCATGGCACAGTGGTGACAATTGATGGCACAGTGGCTGCGTTTGATGGCATGGCACAGTGGTGCGAATTGATGACATAGTGACTGCATTTGATGGCATGGCACAGTTGTGATAATTGATGGCACAGTGGCTGCGTTTGATGGAATGGCACAGTGGCTGCGTTTGATGGAATGGCACAGTGGTGACAATTGATGGCACAGTGGCTGCATTTGATGGGCACAGTGAGGCTGCAATTTTTTTTTTTTTTTCATTTGCGCCCCTCCAAAAATGTTGCTGCCACTGGTTACAACCATACTGTCAATGGTTTAATTAATTGTCAGGAGACCATTGCTATAATGGTAATTGATATATTTATGTCAACTGTCACAAGTTATTCATTAGTTTACTATTAGCCTGGTTTGGGGTATATTTATATATTTTTTTGGTGATTGAATTTTTCAAATTATTATTTATACCACATGGTTAGGGGGGTCAGCGCAATTTATTTTTCTTTCCATGCTGTTTTCTGTACCAATTGTTTACATGTCAATCGCAGCTCCCAATTGAATAGCTGCGACTTTTTTGCTGCTTTCCTTTTTTCTAGTACTTCTAGCACAGTTTTCCACATACTCAGATTAGTCTCTATTGCTGGAGAGAACATTTCCTGTTTCAGTTGAACTGTTCAGGTCACATGATATTGACATCACACGTGTGGGCGTGTATACAGGCTGTAGTGGAAATCTCCTCCTACCTGAAAACTCAGCACTGGACAAACTGCAGTTTACCATGTGACCGTGGTATACAGATCAGCGAAAAGATATATATAGTGCAGGGGCGGACTGACATTGAGTCACACGGGCACTGCCCGAGGGCCCCATGCCACTAGGGGGCCCCATCAGGGTTGCCAGGCTCAGTAAAACCAGGGACAGTATGTAAAAATCTGTGTTTTTTTTAGATCTGTCCCTGATATGTCCAAAACCGACATGCTTTTGATGTGAAAATCACGAGATTTTAGCTGCCCCGCCTCTGCACTGCCTCCTGGCGTGGTGGCCATCTGTAAGCCCAGGGGCCCCATAATCTTCTATTGCCCGGGGGCCCCATGAGTTGTCAGTCCGCCCCTGATATAGTGGCAGTATTTTATTGTAAAAAGATTTAGAAGCTGTGGGCATTGGGGGGGGGGGGGGGGGGGGGGGGGGGGAAATACAGCGGAACTATTTTTATTTTATTGGGTCTAGTAGTATCTGCAGGGCTTTTTTTCAGGGGGAACTTGGGGAAACTCAGTTCCACCACCTCTGGCTCAGACCCTTTGGTGTCTGCTCACCACAATCACTTGTAAACCCAGAAGTCTGGTTTCTGTGTTTACAAGTGACAGCTTTGCACTCTGTATGTAATGCAATCCTGGTATTTAATGCCCCTTTAGACCCTTCTACTGTTTGTGAAATCTGAACGGGCTCGTGGTTGAGTTCCTGCACCCATGTTCTGAGAAAAAAAGCTTAAAGTATCTGCATTAACTTGGCTTCAGAACATTTGTAATTAATATGTGTTTGGGTTTAATGGGATGCAGTGGCAACCCTACAGTCAATGAATGATGTGGATGTGCAGGAAGAGCCCACAAAAAGCTGCACTGATTTTAAATCTGACAGCTGCTGCGGGGGAGCTGGACCTCTGCATGCTGTCAGAGGGGGGAGGAATTTTGGTGGTGGTGGGCCAATTAGCCACTAAAATATGGGCAAAGCATGGAGTGAACCTCCAAAGATGGGGGCTATAATTAAAGTAGAACTATAGGCACATTTTTATTTTATTTTTTCATTTTGGATAGAGTAAGGGAGAGTTATAACCCCTGTTTTAAGTTTTCCCCATCTGTGTCCCATTGTGGAGATTTCCCTTCACTTCCTGTCCCATAGCCAAACAGGAAGTGAGAGGGAATACCTTGGGGACCTCCAGCTCACCAGAACTAGTGTCCCCATTGGAAGAACCCAAATGGGGGCACAGAGCAATAAAAACTGGCAAGCGTTCTAATCCCTCTCCACTCTATCGAAAAGTTAAATAAAAGTGTTGCCTTTAGTTATACTTAAAGTGGAAGTAAACCCTCCAATCATTTTCAGCCAAGGAAGCCGCCATTTGGCCTCTGTTTAATCTACAACTGCCATGATGCTCCACATGTGATCAGTTTTGACACCAGCCATTGGATGGCTTGACAGTTTGATTGAGAGCACAACCAATGGGAGTGTTACATTTCCAGCACATGCCAGAAATGAAACTTTTATGGATGGGTTTACTTCCACTTTAATACCACTTATACAACCCTGCCTGTATTGTGCTGGTAGATCTTCATTATCAGTTGTAATCTAGATGTGCACACAATGGCCCAGATTCTGAAAGGGCTTACGACGGCGCAACGCAATGTACGCCATCGTAAATCCTAATCTGGCCCCGGGTATCTATGCAACCGATTCTTAGAATCCGTTACGCATAGATATCCATTAGATCCAACAGGCGTAAGGCTCTTACGCTGTCGGATCTTAAATGCATTTTTTTTTCGCCGCTAGGTGTTGCCTTCGTCGTTTTTCCCGTTGAGTATGCAAATTAGCAAAATACGCAAATTCCCAAATGTACGAGCGGTCGACGCAGTGAAGTTACGACGTTTACGTTAGATTTGCGACGCGTAAAGTTGCCCCTGCTATATGAGGGGCAACCAATGTTAAAGCGGAGGTTCACCCTTAGAGGGCACTTTTTAGCCTTAGATGGATGCTCGTTTTTACTAGGGGAATCGGCTATTTGTTTTAAAATATGAGCCGTACTTACCCGTTTACGAGATGCATCCTCTCCGTCGCTTCCGGGTATGGGCTGCGGGAATGGGCGTTCCTTCTTGATTGACAGTCTTCCGAAAGGCTTCCAACGGTCGCATCCATCGCGTCACGATTTTCCGAAAGAAGCCGAACGTCGGTGCGCAGGCGCAGTATAGAGCGGCACCGACGTTCGGCTTCTTTCGGCTACGAGTGACGCGATGGATGCGACCGTCGGAAGCCTCTCGGAAGACTGTCAATCAAGAAGGAACGCCCGCTCCCGAAGACCCATACCCGGAAGCGACGGAGAAGATGCATCTCGAAAACGGTAAGTACTGCTCATATTTTAATACAAATAGCCGATTCCCCTAGACCGAACGAGCATCCATCTAAGGGGAAAAGGGGAAAAATTTAATAAATGGGTGAACTCCCGCTTTAAGTATGCCCGTCGTTCCCTCGTCGAAATTTAAAAATGTACGTCCTTTGCGTAAGTCGTCCGTGAATGGGGCTGGACGCCATTTACGTTCACGTCGAAACCAATGACGTCCTTGCGACGTCATTTAGCGCAATGCACAAAGGGAAATTATAGGGATGGCGCATGCGCAGTACGTTTGGCGCAGGAACGCGCCTAATTTAAATGCTCTACGCCCCCTACCCGGCTCATTTAAATTAGGCGCCAGGGGATTTACGCTACGCCGCCGCAACTTTACAGGCAAGTTCTTTGTGAATAAAGCACTTGCCTGTAAAACTTGCGGCGGCGTAACGTAAATGACATACGTTACGCCGCCGCAGTTTTACGCCCATCTACGAGAATCTGGGCCATTGTCTGTTCTAACAAAGGCTGGTTGGTACATTTGTATGTTAAATGCTCTTTTCTTCTGTTTGCTCTTCTAATTCTTTGAAATTGTTCAGAGTAGCTTGCAGTCTTGTATATAATCCTGACCCGAAGAAACAACTAGAAGGGTAAGATTTTTTTTTTTATTATTTTTAGGTATACTGTGTGAATGGGAACACATAACAAACCTATAGTTGGGGGTTTCTGACATTTGATTGCAGAAGTGCAAATGGACTGTAAAGTGTATGTAAACCCCAAATCTTTTTTTATTTTTTTTTTCAATATGTTTGGTATCATGCCTCGCTGTATACACTTTTATGAATCTGTTGCAATGTTCCTTCCATGGAGCTTCTGCCGGTAACGCCACATCCTGTTTCAGGCTGAAAACATTAAGCCACTACCATGCAATTTACATCGGCATTGGCATCCTGCCAGGAACAATCCTTCAGTTGGTCATTGGAATGCCTCCCGCAAACCTGATAGAAAATCCAAGGCTTTATACACATTGGCCCAGATTCAAGTAAGCACTTGCGCCGCGCAACCTATGGTTGCGCGGGCGCAAGTGCTTACTTGCTCCGGTGTAACGAGTGCTCCTGATTCAGGAACCTCGTTACACCGACTGCAGCCTAGGATGTGACAGACATAAGCCTCCTTATGCCTTCACATCCCAGGCTGCATTCTTGCGTTGGCCGCTAGGGGGCGCGGCCTTTGTGATCGGCGTGTAGTATGCAAATTGCATACTACCACCGATTCACAAAAGTTGCGCGGGCCCTGCGTACGCAAGGTACGGAGTTTCCCTACGGCGCCTTTAGCATAAGGTTGCTCCTGCTAATAGCAGGCGCAACCAATGCTAAAGTATAGCTGCGCCTCCCGCTCGCGACGTTTAAATTTCATGTCGTTTACGTAAGTGAACCGTGAATGGCGCTGGACGCCATTCACGTTCACTTACAAGCAAATGACGTCCTTGCGACGTCATTTGCCGCAATGCACGTCGGGAAAGTTTCCCGACGGAGCATGCGCTGTTCGCTCGGCGCGGGAGCGCGCCTAATTTAAATGATTCCCGCCCCCGGCGGGATCATTTACATTAGGCAGCCTTGCGCCCGGCTGCTTAGCATATTGCCCGCGCAATTTACGGAGCAACTGCTCCGTGAATCGCGGGCAAAGCGCAATATTTGCGTGGGCGCAGAGAAAAAAATTTGCTCTTTGCCCACGCAAATATTGCGCGATTCTACTTGAATCTGGGCCATTGGACGCTCTATAAGACCTCTTTCACATTGAGGCGTGGAGCTGCGGTGACGGTATAGCCGCGCTATTTGTAGCGCGGCTATACCGTCGTATTTACCGCGATATTCGGGTGAGGTTTTAACCCGCGCTTTCCCATTGATTTCAATGGGAAGGCGCGGTATAGGAGCAGTGAACGCACCGCTCCTATACCGCGGTAAAGATGCGGCTAGCAGGACTTTTGGAGCGCTCCTGCTTGCGCACCGCTTCAATGTGAAAGCCTTCGGGCTTTCACATTGAACATTACAGGGCAGGTTTTTTCATGCGGTATATTTTTAGCGCTGTACCGCATGAAAAACGCCCCAGTGTGAAAGGGGCCTTATAGACACCTTTAACTCTGGCAGCAGCATTTTGGCAGGAAAAAAAAAAAAACGCTTGCTGACCTGTTTAGGCACGCTAAGCGTTTTGAGTAATAATTTAATTGTCCGGAATAGTCACTTTTTATGCTGACCACCAACATAAATTAACATTCAAGCGGTAAACGTGCCTAATGTTATTGCTCGTCAAGCGTTTTTTTTTTTTTTTTTCTGCCAAAATGCCGCTACTCCTGAATGCACTGACAGTAGTTTTTTTTTCCGCCTCTATGGGGGAGATTTACTAAAACTGGAGCACTCAGAATGGGGTGCAGCTGTGGGTAGCCAATCAGCTTCTTCAATTAAAGGGGTTGCAAAGGTAAAAGTTTTTTCACCTTAATGCATCCTATGCATTAAGGTGAAAAAACTTCCGACGGTATCTCAGGGCCGGTGCTACCAATAGGCTAACTAAGCAGCCGCTTGGGGGCGCACTGCCGCCTAGGGCGCCCGTCCGCTGGTTTCACTACTTCCTGTCTCCGTGTTATGTAAGTGTTAGGGTGCACCGTGCGATGCTGTATACTGCAGGGGATGCTGCCCGGCGCCGCTGCAGAATGTTACATGTACTCAGGCAGGTGCCCTGTCCAACCGTAGTATCATTAGAAGCGCAGCGCCGCACTGGAGGATGTGTCCCGAGTCTTCTGACGAAACGCGTCTCTGTGACCTGAGATCAGTGACCTGACTGTGTCTCTGGTCTCTTCCAGTACTGCCAGCTCTCTACCCAAGTACCCATACATGATTCAATGACTGAGAGTCACGGCTCGTATCCCGAGTCTAGTCATGTGACCCCTGAGCCCGCCTCCCTGTGACCGTCATTTGTAGAGGCCAGCTCTCCCTCTCCTGTCGCCTGTCCTGTGTGTACAGCAGCAGTGTCACTCACGTGCAGACATGTAATAACCCATCGGAGAAGTCAGTGCCTGGTGAGTGGTGACAGCTGGAGGAATTGAGATAGGGTTTGTGCTTGACGGAGTCATGGGATGCAGTCTGCAG